>NW_009208487.1:0-36085 GCF_000690835.1 Fulmarus glacialis
GCGGTGCCTTTCTGCCATCTCTGGCACAGTCCTGGGCAGGGGGGGTGGAGTGTGGTAGCAGCTAGGAGCCGGGGTTTCTCTCCGTAATCCATCTGTGCGCTCTCAGGCACGCCATTTAATGCCTCCTCAGATCATACCTCCCTGATCGGCATCATTTGTTTTCTCTTTTTAATTCATTTTGCGTTTAATGACACCCCCGCACACACATCCAGTTGCCCCATGAACCCAAATCAAACATCTGGTAGTTTAGACAAAAGACTGTGTTGTGATGTCATTGTAAATTTAAATCCAACATTCGGTGGTGCAGACAAAAGACACGATGCCAAATTACCTTAAATGGTGTTCATCATATATGGCAATTCTAGGAATACAGAATTTTATTTTCTGTTACTAGGGCCTCGGCCTAATTTGTGCATGTAATGAGAAATTTCATAACACTTTTATCAATAACATACTAAAAGAGAGAAGAAAGATAAAACTTAGAAAAGTCCTAAAAAGGAATGCAGGTGCACTGTACACTGCAGTGACCACATAGCAAAAAAAAAGCTTGTCCTGTTATAACCAATGGAACTCGAGGCTGATTAGTAAAGACTTTGTCCAGAAAGGTCAGTCAGGCTTTACATAAGCACAGAGTTGCACAGCATTGCCTTAAGATTTACTTTTAACCTGATTTAACTGAACTGGTGCAAAACATTGAAAAGATATTCTTTCTTTGATTTAAATCTCATTTATATCAGCTTAACTTGTTTGTGTAAATGTACACTTTCAAACTGGTTGAATCCGCATGGGGAGTTATAAAAAAAATTTTTGATATATCAATTTTATTAAAGGTGTTTCAGGCCTCAGAAACACTGTTGTTCTATAAAAACAATCCTTACATCAGATAACAGAAATCCTTGAACTCCCTATAAAATGTTGCGATGCAAAAGCCTTTGAAATGACTCAAATACTACATCACCAGAAGGTTTTCTTTGACTGAATGTACTGTGAGGACAGAATGTTGCTAGTTTTCACAGGTAAAACAAATGGTATAATTTCCAGTACTTTACTGCAAGTAAAGTTGGATTAGTGTGAAAGAACTGACATAAAAATGGCTTTCAGATGTCATACTGAACTTGCAAAATTGAAAGAGAAAATGTCTTGAGCTACTGTAATCTGTATTCTCTTGTGGCTTTAATCCTGCAAGGTATTTAATGTCAGTTGAAATTAATTGTATGTTACACGCTCTCAACTTTCTGGAAGAAATACCTGTATTTTTTATTTCATCTATTCAGATCATATTTAATCCTTGCAATGTGCTTTCAATCTTGCTTAAAGACCTTATACAATAACTGCATACACTTCTATTCCTAAATGAAATACACATTTTGTAACTCTTATTTATGAGTGGATTTAGTTTGCAGTGAGAACATATAATACACTAAGGGCTACACTCAACTTTATCCAGGATAATAAAAGCCTGACTCTGGTCCTTAAATAAAACCTCGGAATAAGATGGAAAGGCAACATGAAAATGTGGACTTTTGTCTTTCTCCCTGTAGGCAGGTTGGACAAGATGGTGCCAGAAGGGCTCCCTCTCTCTGCTCCTGCAGCAATACAGGGTTATCCCCGTGGACTTCTGTCCCCAGAAAACTCCCTGTAGAGATCAGGTCTGCACTTCCTAATTGAATCTCCATTTATCCCTGCTACTGTGCTTTGGTTTTCATTGCAAAGTGCTCTTGGGACTTCCAGATTTCCTTTCAGGCTAAAGTAATCTGGAGGGTGAACTCTAAATCCTAATGGTCATTAAGTCTATGGGGTCAGGACAGAGCTAATTCAAAATAACCTCCTTTTAAACTTTTAGTATAGATACCTGGTCCCAGCACCAGCTGTTTTTCTCTGCGAATCCACACCTGTCAGGTCACACTGCTTGCTGATGCAACGTAGCCTATTTGGACCAAAAGCAATGTCTCCTAGAGACTTCAGACCCATCTTATGACTTGGGTTTTCGTTACTTGATTGTAAAAGATGTCCTGACCAAAGAGATGAATCTCAATCCAACTGCCACCTCCCCCAGTCACAGTTCTGAAAACCACCTGGACTGGAACACTTAAATCCCAATATCCTCACACTCATTTCTTGTCTTCTTTTTCTTCCCTAGTTGTAGGGGAAGAAATGCTAGCTTTCAGTTTAAAAACAGTCTGTCTTAGCTGACCTTTTAGCAGGACTGCAGTCAGCCTGTGTCCAAAACGGCAGCTAAAATCAATGTCTAAAACAGCACAGCCTTGGTACGTTTGCCAAGTCTCGTAGTGGCTGGTAAAACTGTGCTGAGCCTGTTTTTCTCTAGCGGTCAGGTTGCCAGTAACAATTGGGACCAAAAACAAAAGCTGCATTTTCAATCACTGCTGTTCTTTTCCTTTCTGTTTTATCTGTGTTTGTCTTGTTTTCTCTTTATGGAAAGAAGGTCAGACTCCAGTAAGGAGATTCATTAACAGCCACATATCCAGCACCTCGCAGCTGGTCTTTTCTTTTATTCCCATACAGTCATTGCCATCTTCAATCCAGGTTTCTGAATTGACATCATATGTTGGGTAGAAGCCTCGTCCAACTGCCCATTCACGCTCTTTTGTGGCAGCTGTAGCACATTCATTCAGAGGGCAGCCTCCATCCAGCATTAAAATCCTGGAAGTCTTAGCTGCAATAGAATATACTGCATCTTGTGCAGAGTGGAAGAGTGCCCGTGGCACTGTGCTGGAGTAGAAGATGCACTCCTTTCTTAGGCCCATGCGCTCAAAGGACTTGGAGCGTTTTGAAATTGAATCCATCCCGGGTTCCTCATCACACAACTCGTGCTCTAAAAAAAAGAGAAATGAAGAAATGCCTCACAGTCACAAAGAAAGGGTGGATACAGTAGGAAACTCATGCTCAGAATTTTTTTTCAAGTATTTTAGCTGGCTTCACTTTTTTCATGTGGTATCATAAAAACCTACAGTATATTTAATGACACTTGTTGCTGTGGTACTTAGAATGAAGAATCAGTACTCAAAATCTCAGTTTTGTTTGAAGTTGTATGGTAATAGGTTTGCTTCAATATCTTTGACCCTCATCCCAAATAGAGACTAATCCTAGCATGTTTGGTCAGTGAGAATTAAGCATCTAAATGTCATTGAGGGTCTCAACTTGTGGCCCTAAATATGGAATTCTGTTAGGCTAGTTTTGTGGAAGTCTTTTTGAGAGAGCCACCATTGAAGTACGTATAAAATCGATCAATGCAAGGGATTAGCTAAAGTTACAATAGTTACAGTAGTACAAACTCACTTGACTGGAAATGTGACAGGAATTAAGTTATTGCTCTCAGGCAAAAATCTAATTTGAGCAAATATGGGATGATAAGATAAATACTGTTTTTTCTCTAACAAAGACATTGGCCAAAGAAGTAGATACTCCTGTCAGTGTATCAGGCATCTCTGTATCACTGGGTTTGTACATAAACAAAATGTACCAAATGCTGAAAATCCACCAGATGGCACACGAAAGCCTTGATACTGAAAAGTGCCGTCATCCAAGAGAAGGATAGTAACTGCATGGCAGGCTGAAAATTTAATCTGTATTACAATATGCAGACTGTGCTTTGTTTTGTCAGCGATTACTAGGTCTAGGAAATTACTTAGAGAAACATTAAGGGAAAGAAGTGGGATAAGACAGCAATTATGTTAATTTTTTTCAGCTAATAATTTGTCTTGATTTGTAGTGACATTTATGATGTCTGGCATGGACATCTCCTAACAGTGGGGACTGGCTAGATTTGCCTTTGGCCCTTGATTCTCCAGGTAGGTTGCTGCCTGCCAGGAATGGCTGATATGGCTGGCCATCAATATTGTCAACACTGTGAATCACTCTTCTGGAGGTAAAACATCTCATCTATAAATATATTACTGAAAGAAGTGTATTCAAGTAGCTCCCTGGCCTTACATCTGTGGAAATGAGAGAACCTGCCGTAGGATGGCTAGTGCCGGTTGTGGTGCCCCTCTCCAGCTTCGCTGGTGTTTGAAGGCATGCTTTCAATGGTAGAGACATCATGACCTGTGGAGATCTGGCTGTTGATCTGATGCTGAGTCTCTTCTCCATGTTTGCAGCCAGTGAGTGAAGTGTGTTCAGGTACTGGCTGAAAGTACAGCAAATAATGTGAGAATGTGACTTTTCCCATGTATACAAGGGGAGATGTTGCCAAAGAAACAGAGGAGGGAAGCAGCCTATGCCAAGGTAAAGAACAGTAGGGCTTTTCTACAGTACTGTAAATGCTTCTGACGAATTGTGCTAACAAATGAGATGGACGTACAGGTTGTAAATGGGGTAAATGAGGTATCTCTTAACAATCTGGCCGTGTTATTTTGCGGTTTCTACTCTGAGGCGCGTCAAGCAACCTTTTACTCCAGCTTTTTAAAAATTGTCAGGAAAGATAGGAATCAAGGATCCACAGGGGATTGCCTCCAGAAAAGCCAGCTGCTATTAATTTTAAGAGTAGAAAATGTCTTTTTGCCATCCTGCTTTATGACTCCTGTACTTCTTCAAGATACTACAGAAGACAAAATAATCTGGTTCTACTAGTTCTCCATCTTTTTTATGTTCATATCCTGTTAAATCTCATGAAGAATTATGAAGACATATTTGTGATTAAATAAAGAACATTCAGACATTTAGACCTGAATTCTTGCTGAGACAAAACTCTAGAAATTATATAGTTTTTGATGAGACACAGGAATTTTTAATTTATAGTGCTGTTCCCAGTTTTGCATCTATTATCTTTTTCTTTTTTTTTTAATGGAAAACTGTTAATCCTTTTGGCCTGGAGACCAGGCCCCTAATCTGAGGAGTTAGCCATTTAAGAGAGATCCAAAGTAACTATCCATTTGAATGAAAGATATTTGGTTATATCTGCCAGGCTGCTTTCGAACTAAAGCCCCAGTCCTGCAATCTGATTTTTGCAAGTGAGTTTCAGGAGGGTTCACACTTGAGAAGTATTAAAAAGGAGGATGAGGAATTCAGTTATGTGGATATTTTTTTTCTTTTCACCTACAGACTTTAGCAGGTAGATTGAGTATCACCTGTATTTATGGTGACAAGTTATCCTGTTTTCTTTTGTCTGTATTTTCTGATGCAGTTAGAGAGAGACGCTTTTCTATTGAAAGGCTGGAAAAACTGAAGCTTTTACCCCAAATGTAACAGAAATGAAAGCCAATTCATTTTTGAGGTTCAAAAATGTAATTAGTTTTTGCCTTTTGACTATATGGTTTTGTTTTGGATCAAATATGGACTTGTTTGGATATCATCAAAAAAGTTGTTCTCGTTGTATTTCCAACCTACAAGAATGAAAAAAATACCTCAAGTCCTATGGGAATTCTGTTCTCATATTGTAAACCAAAGAGGCTGAGTAAACATCATAACATTTGGCTGTTTATTTTGAACAAAATCTCCAAGAATACCTTGTCCAGGAATATCCTTTGTTAACTAAAAAATAAGCTTTTAATTATTTTGAATCAGTATATGATATATAAAGATCTGCCTAAATGATGAATAAATTCTTCCTCAATCACTGCTTTACGATGAGTATTAAAAAAACGTAATCAGTGTAAAACAATTCCAGATCTATCATTTTTCTGCTGCCCTTCTCAGGCAGTGTATACTACTTCAGAAACTCTTTAATGTCATTGATTTTCATAGACAGCTGGGCCTTTGACTGTCAATAGCAGCATTATCTACCTTCAGGCAATAAAGGGTAGTAATTATTCTGAGTGGATACTGAAGAGCTCGATGTCACCATTTGCATTTGAGTACTGCAGCTCTAGGTGCTGAAGCAAATGTACCTGCAGTAGTTTAGGTAATCTCCAATGTACTGTGCCTATAGTTGCTCTTGAAAAGTGTTTGAGTGTCAGTCACCTGCGAGTGTTTCAGTGTTAGGTATCACTTGATGCCTGAATGATATCTGTGAATGATAGGGCGTAAGAAGAGGCATAGCATAATTTTTAGGCAATTGCCAGGTTGTCCTAGTTTAAAGAGAAAATTTTCTGTTCTCACTTAACTTCCTGCTAACTGAGTTCATGGTTTAGTTTGGCAGCTCACAGGGTTCTCATTGAACTTGTTCAACTGTTTACCATCACATCCATCCACCCACATGCAAAAATCCCAAGATAACAGAAGTCATGGTTATAGTAAAAAAAAAAAAATCAAAACAAACAAACAAAAAAACCCAAAAAACAACCAACCACCCAACAACCAAAGCAAAATAAAACATGAGAATCAGGGACTCTTCTGTGAGAGTCATGACAACAGTACAATTTTAATGTTCCCTAGACTGGTGAAAGTAGTAAAAAAATAAATACAGTGTGGGCAAAACCCTGCTCTTGTTTCAGATTCTCTTTTCACTTACCCAAATCCCTTAAGAGCATGAGAAATTTCTGAAGTGCAGCATTATCCTGTATGTAAATTTAAATGTGATATTAATCAGAAGGTTCTCATTGTTATTTTTACCATCACCATCTTCCTGGAAGCAAATGAGATGCAGCAGTCAGATCCCAAGATATTTGTTAGTCTTCACTCAAGCAGTTTTCAACTGAAGCCAAAGGAATTTGTCTGAGTAAAGACCAGCACGGCATGCTTGCTCCACCAGAGAGGTACCCAAGCGTGGCCCTCAACATCACAGCCATTCTCCAAGGCAAAGGTGTCTTTGATAGAATAGTAGCCCTTGGTTGCCATCGGACAATGCAGTGCTCTGCGTTTCCAGTCTGGTCCAACGGGGAGTATCCTGCCAGCCCTGCCAGCCCTGGCTTGCACACAGGATAGGCAGTTACTTACGCACCAACTAGCTGGAGAGGAAGTCCCTTGTGTGTGATGGAGGGAGGGCGTAATGCCTGCCATGCTGCCATTTGCTCTAGGGGTGGACCCCATGAGTTGACCTATATCAATGCATGTAGTCAGCAATTATTGCTGTCATTTTAAAACGCACAAAAGACAAGAAATACGAGTGGCGTCTTCATGAAACAATGGCAACTGGGAAAATGGGTGTAGTTATTAGCATCATGTAGAGAAATAAAATGTTACGATGCAGCGGATCTGCTTCTGTTTGGGCCTTTGAAATCTACAGAGGGATCTGAAGACTTAAGAATAAATTATGAAAGTACAGCTGTTCTGTGTATGAGGAATAACCTACTTTGTCTCTAATTCTCTTTTGTGCATAATGCAGTGGAACTCTTCAAGTGTTTGTTGGACCTACTGAAAAATATCAAGTTGACTCTGAGTGGGGAGAACTCCTCTTTTTCTGTTTCATTATGAAAAGAGATGTAAAGGGTCTGAAAACTGGAGTGTCTCGACTTGAAACCAAGACTGAGTTTTTTCTTTGATTTCCAGTACATTCTGAATTGGGCCTTTAGAAATGGTTTCTGCCTCTGCTACACAGGAATAACATGGTAGCAATCCTTGAGCACTCTGGCTAGTAGAGACACTAACAGTTGAGGCCCACTTAGTCAGGCTTGCGTCATTAATAAATATGGTTAATGAAATATTACTAATGTCTTCAGTGAGTAAAGGACGTACCCTGCTGTGCCATATTTGACACAGGGAAACAATAGCACGATGACTCTATAATGGAGAGGCTGAGAGAGCTGGGCTTGTTCGGTCTGGAGAAGAGAAGGCCAACAGGGGAATTAATTGGCTGTCTTCAACAACCTAATGATTAGCTATGGAGAAGATGGACCCGTAGTCTTCCTGGCAATGCACAGTGAAAGAAGGAGAGGCAATGGGTGCAAGTTGTAGCACGGGAAATTCTTACTAGATACAAGGAAAGGATTCTTTACAGTTAGGGTGATCAAACGCTACAACAGGTTGCCTGGAGAAGCTGTGGGATCCCTGTTCTTTGAGATACTAAAAAAATGCTTTGGACCAGATGGCCTCCAAAGATCCCATCTGACTTAAATTATTCTATGATTCTAGATTAAATTACAGAGAAATAAATATTTGGCAGTGACACAAACGGGGCCATGGCAGTCTTTTAAATCAGAGTTCATACTAGTAAAAGCTGAGGAAGGCAGAACAGATATGACTGTGCCCTGCAGCAGCCCTCAATCTGTCCTGTGGTCTGAGAAACTCTTTTATTTATATGTCTACATGGCAGCCATCAGCAGAAGCATTCTAGATGCCTCAGGGAGTGCTTAGAAAGTACTCTCTAGTTGCTAGATGAGATAGTGTGAGATACACATCACTATATTCCTCCTGCTCCGGGGACAAATAGAGGCCATGACTCCATTGTGTCAATTTGTCATGGACAGAGACTTCTCCAGAGACCCTGGTGGTTGTTAGCTGTACTCCAGGTGTGGCCTCACCAGAGGTGAGTAGAAGGGAAGGATCACCTCCCTCAACCTGCTGGCAATACGTTGTCTAATGCAGCTGAGGATGCCATTTGCCTTCTTTGCAGCAAAGGCACATTGCTGGCCCATGTTCAACTTGGTGTCCACCACGACCACCAGGTCATTTTCTGCCAACCTGCTTTCCAGCTGGGTGGCCCCCAGCATATACTGGTGCATGGGATTGTTTCTCCACAGATGCAGGACTTTGCACTTCTTCTTGTTGAACTTCGTGAGATTCCTGTCAGCCCATTTTTCCAGACTGTCAAGGTCCCTCTGGATGGCAGCACAATCCTCTGGCGTATCAGCCACTCCTCCTCCTCTTGTGTTATCTGCAAACTTGCTGAGGTTACACTGTGCCCCATCATTCAGATCATTATTGAAGATGTTAAATAGGATGCCACTGTTCAGTTAAACAGATGTTAAACAGTAATGCCACTGTGGTTGTTACCCATAAAATAGCAACCAATTACGACACTGCAGTTGCTGAGTTCTGCAGTATTCATCTCAACTTGAATCAGGAAATAAATGTCCTAGATGCCACTATGTGGTTAGTGTTGGTTCACTGACATTTAGTTAATGACGTTTGTTGTACTGCTGCTCAGCAGATACTTCAGATTGCGTAGTATAAGGTGGATGAGGCAAAGCGTAACTAACATGTTTACTCAGCACAACAGCAGTGTATTGCATCAGCATACTTTGCAAGTTGAAATAGGCTTTTTCAAAGCACTCTGTGCTCCAAAAATAATGTGACCCTCCAATTGCAACTCTCAGTGCTGCTCAGTATTGTGACATTGCTGATATTTGCTAATGATCAGGTGCTGAAGGAAATTCAGAAATGTCACATTGCCAGCCTCCAGTTGCACAGCATTTTAAATCTCAGCTCTCCGACACTTAGGCACACAGAGCGCTTTTCTCTGAAAATGGACTTCAATGAAACCGCTCATGCTAACAGATAAGCATGTCAAAGGGTTGGCAAGGGCTGGAATCTTAGGTATTTCCACAGGCAGTGTAGCTGCCCAGGCTAGGCTGGCCTTTGACAAAGAGGGCAATCCAGCAAGATTTTGAATTAGCAGTTTAAATTATTCTCTCACCAGTGAACCAGTCTCCTGGGCTCATCCAACACTGCAGTCTCCCTGCGCACGGTTACTGTGGGGCATGTGGGGAGGAGAGGGGCCTAGACCAGGACAGCGGGGCACAGAGCAGTCATTTTAACTGCTTGTGCTTAATGCTGACCTTGCGTATAGTCTATATACAGACCCTGTATTCCCCTTAAATATTCGTAGAAGTCTTGTAGGACATATAAATGAGAACTTCTATTGAAATCAGTGTAACTTCCCACAGGGTATTTCTTCATTGCATGCATTTTTGTAAGGATAAGGACTGTGCATATTAGATATATGTGAAAGATGAGAGACGTGAGTGGGAAGCTGAAATGCTAAGTGTATTTATTTATATAAGTTTATATTTGGAGCTTAATGAGCTAATAGTGAAAGAATTTAAAGAATACACGTATGTTTTAAGGAGGAATTTGAATCTACGGACAGCTTGATTGAATTGTGTGATTAGAATAATTTGCACTTATCACAAAGACATTATCCATGATTTATACTTTGTAAACATCTATATTAGCATGATTTACATGGCTTTAAAAATATTTGCTTTTGTTTTCTTTAATTAAATTAATTTCTTGTAAATATCTCCAGCTATTTGTGATACTTGCAAGTCCTCCCATCAATAAAAGAACTCAAATATGCTGAAAGAAAATTATCTGATTTCCTGAAATACATCAGTTAAACATGCAGCTTAGCTGTTTGAGTATTCTATCTGCAAAATCAACTAAAAAGCCTTCCTCTTGGGACTGGCTACTATTATTATGGCATTATTTGAGATTAGTAAGAGGCTCATGGTGTGTGATTTCCTTTTTATTTTTTTGGTCACTACTGGTTAGGTTAATAAGGAGATAAAGGGTATAATAGCCCTGTTGAACTGGTGAGGCAAAGCATGCTGAAAGTTCTTACTGGTAGTGATAAGAAGCCGTATATCACTGCTGTTAAAACACTTCTTTCTGCTGTTGCCATAAAAGATTTTCTCAGACACCTAACATTCTGGAAATAAAACAAATTTTTCTCTTAAAATTATGATCATGTAATTGGTGGTTTCCTATACCATTTTGTAAGCCTAACTTTGTGTTTTTGTTGACATGTGTGTACATGTGTCTGTAAGGCATGTTGCCTAATAGTTAAAGCTAAAATTAGATGTTTGGTTCATCCATTTGGTCCTGCTAGTGACTGCCAAAGTGCAGCAAGGGCACCGTCCCACAGGACCTGTGCTAGAAGAGCAGAGCATGTCCTTGATGGTAACCAGGGTCAGCTGGGGTCCATTACAAGCCAAACAGGTCTGTAGAGAGGAGGCAAGTCTGAGGTCAAGCCTAAAAGCCTGAAAGTCAAGTTTCCGGGCCATGGTCAGATTCAGAATCGGAGAGATTCGAGACCAAGCACATGTGGACCTGCAGCAGGGACCAAGGGTGAGCCTCCACTTAAACGTATCTCCCAAGAAAAGGGGAGAGCTTCTGCTGACGCTTCTTCCAGCTTTTTCTCAGAGAGCTCTTTCTTCATAATCGTTTCAAGGCCTGACAGCTGCTTGTCAAGGTTGGGTCTTAGCCCAAGGAGCCAAACCCTCAGGAGGGAGGGAGTGTGCTCAGAGCCCTGACAGTGAATGAGTTTGAGACTTCGGGCCCATCAGTTTTACTGTATTTATCTTGACTTCAGATTACGTATCAGTTTGATACAATAGCATCAACCTAGCACAGATGTTGTAAGCCTTACTTCATGCTCACTAAGTACTTTGACATTACTAGATGAAATATGCTTTTTTACTTATTTGGACGTATTATTATTCTTACATGGTGTTATTTCAGCCACTGAGCTAGTAATATTTGACTCTTTAAATAGAACTTGAACCCTGTCTTTCAGTGTTCCTCATATAAAAGCAATGATTTTGTGTAGTCATGGCTCCCTTTGCGGCATTTGCAAGTGATTACGCATGTACTCATCGGTAAGAGAGACTGAACTACAGCTGCATTGTAATTATTAAAGAAAGGTAGTTTATCTCACTATGAAAAGACCATATGAGTAACCAAAATAGTTGTACTTTGCCATGTCACAGTAGTGGCTTTTAAGTCTATATGGTGAGGGCTTTTATTTCCAGTAGTCCAAACCATGGGACACAATTACAAATAGCTAAGGAGAACCTCAGACTTCAAAAACTGCTGACTAAAATCAATGTGAGGATTCATACTGTTGTCAGCGTGCAAAGAATCAGATAGTGCCACAGCAACAATAGGACACAAAAGCTTGGGGAAAACTAGCTTGTCGCTACAACGGAGGGGGGGGGCGGGGTGGAGTCTATCCAGTCCCTTTTCAGCTGGGAAGGATTTAAAAAAAAAAAAAAAAAAAAAAAGCCTTTGAACCCTGAGTTGCTTTCCATGAACAACAGCTTTGTACAAAAGCTTCAGGTTAGTAATGGTGTAACTACTTCAGGTTTATTGCAATAAATTATCAAAATTCAGAGTCTTTTCTTTCATGTAAGGTATTTTTTAATTATTTTATTTTTGATCACAGGTAGAAGCAGCAGCTATTTGTCATTTTTAAAATAATTCCAGTGAAAGACGGTTTGCAAAGTCAGAGTCTTTTAGGTGATCTGATCACAGTAGTGGGTTATCATCATTCCTTTGGGCAATACTCTAATGAAGAAAGGAATACAGAACTATTGGACACAGTTGTTTTAGGAAATAGTAGGGAGGGACAGCCTCAGAAACACTGACTTGCACAAGTTATTTATGCTTTCAGTTGCAGCCTGTACACCTCACTAGTTAATTTTATGCATGCACTATATGTTTGGATGGTTTTGAAAGGGTCTCAGTGTTGGCCAGTCAGAACTGATTCTTCTCCCATGTCTGCTTTTAACCTTGCTGACTTAAATGGAGGTAATGCTGATTTTCAGCCAGGGTAAGACAGAGGAAATAACAAATCTGAGTGTTTTGGTTTAAATCTTTACTTCTGAGAGTGAAAAAAAAGTTTGCTAATTAAGTCTGAAATGGATTTTTCAACTACTGTGGGGTTTTTTCCCACTTTTTTTTTTTCTGGCAAGGACAAAGCATCAGTGATGTTTCTACAGGTTCATGCCTGGATATACCAGTGCAGGAACTGTTGTTAGGCTGCACTGTGTTCATTGAATAAAGGTCTGAACTGTTGTACAAAAAGAATCAGATCCTATGAAAGACTTAAACAGTTAAAACGGGGCTGAAATGGATTTCAGGTGCCAGTTCAGAAATTCAATTTTAATCCTGGGACAAAACTCAGTGTGAGTTGTTCTGTGGTGCCTGAAGTTCAGTGTGGTGCACTGGGCTGACCTGCCCCACTTCAAAAGGCTCCTTCTCCAGCTCCATCCTAAACCTTGCCAGGAGCCAACCTCTAAGCAGAACATGTCCCAAGGGCCCTCATCTGTGACGTGACGAGAATACTTGTAAAATACATGGGTAGTATCAGCTGTCTGCCCCCCCCATTTATAGTCTTTTTTTTCAAATGGAGGTGGATGGCGAGCCCTTATTTTATGCAGTGGCTAGAAGAGTGAGCTGGGAAGTGGCTTTGATTCCCTTCCCAGCTGGAGGAGATGCAAACCTGCAGTATCAGGGAGTGCTTTAAGAACCCAGCTGTATGGCTGAGAGAGGACAGGAAAAAAGAGTAGGGTTAAAACTGAGCTGTCCTGCAGCTGCTAGAGAGGGAGGTGGCATTGGGTAATGCTGATTTTTTTCAGGAGTCTGCTTCTGCTTTCAGGTTTGCTTAGGCAGTTGTGGAGGAAAGAACCACTTCAACCACCACCCCCAACACCCAACCCTGAAAGAAATACTGCAACAAGCTGACACCAAAATTCAGGGCTTGGAACTGACTGTCCTAATCGGTAGTTCCCAGAGCTGTGCTGCTTTCTGTGCTCTTCTGTGCAGTAAATCATGCATGCTTCATTTCGACAGAAGAGGGCCTCCCAGCTTAACCTTTAGCAAGACGTGTGGTGAACACTCCTGAGAAATGGAGATAGGAGCTTGAATGCATTCACGCTGAGCAAAACGGGCTCTTGCTGTCGAGGTGTGATTCAAGAGGTGGAACCATGAAGTCCTCTCGAGGCAGTCTGAGTTTTTAAGTGCCCGGTTCTTTCGCAGGTTCCCGATCTAAGGTAAAGATTCAGAGGTCTGGATCCTGAGAGCAGGGAATGTTTCGTCTGGAGGGGCAAAGCTCACCCCTTTCTCCCTGACTAGCCAAATATCTAAAGAAACTTTAGATATTCCACTTTGAGAGCAAGGCATGTAAGATATCGGGCTTGCAAGACCTAGTTTGCAGCTACCCAAAGCATTTATCAGGATCTAATGCCTTTTAATGCTGTTCTAGACTCATCAGTGGGATTTAACTTTATATGGTCTTAAATTATGCTTAGCCTCAGTTTGAGTCCACGTTACACTATTTCCATTGGAGTCTTTCTAAGAAAATCCAGACCTTTTGTCAAACTCAGGTTCACCAGCATAACCAGACTCAAGCCAAACTCCAGAGAAGAGTGGTGTGAGGACACTGCGTGCTTTAGTGTGCTCCCAACTTCCTCATGGCCAGGTGAGTCAGCGGTGGCGTGAGTGCCTGCAGCCCGGTTCACGCACAGGCAGCCCGGGGTCTGTTCTTCCAAAGCAGCGTGGCTGCGGCAGCCAGGCTGACAGCTGGTAGGAGCTACAAACAGTGAAGGCCACAGGGTTCAGCACAGTTAAACCCATGTTCAAGCCTGCTCCTAATCTCTTGCTGCTGACCTATCCAAAAAGTTAAGTAATCTGGGCTAAAACAGCACTGCACTCGTTCTCGGTGAGTAGCGTCCGCTTCTGCAGTCACCCCCTGTGCAATCAGTGGGACTGCTCATGTGGCACTGTGTATTGAGGGCGTCACTTGGAAAAATACACTTTTTTTTTCATTCTGTTTTCATTCTGTGTCTCAGAGCAGAAGGCAAGGTGCCTACATCAGTGTTGCGCATCTTTGGACCATCTCCACGGATGCTTGCTGACGGGAGGAACTGAGCGGCTCTCCCCGGCAGCCTCCTCCCTGCTGGGCTGCGTGCATACAGGTGAAGAGGACAACTTGGGGTGTCTTTCTCTTCCTCACTTTTTGCTAATTTCCAACTCAGCAGGGAATCGTGGACACTCTTGGGAGGAAAAGGTCTCCTGTCATTTTTCACTGCAACTGTGTTCCAGTGAACCTGTGGGATATTCTAACATACAATATAGTTTTCCTGGCAAATAGCTGCTATTTCATACTTAAAGGGTATTTATTTATTTACCTTTACTGGACATGTATATTTGTAATTATGCCTGGGCTGATGCTTTATTTTGGATGAGCTGTCTTGCACAGATTTATAGATTGAGAATAATTGAACTTCTTGGCTGTCACACACTTTTGGTAGGAAATATTACACATGTTTATATGGAAAAGGATTTAAAGTTCTTATATTTATAAAGTGAACATGAGCCTGCCAAGTTGTGAAACTTTATTTGGAAATAAAAGTTCTACTTAAGTGTTCTTAAGGCAGTAGTATAAACATTGGAAATTTAAATGCCAAAGATACGAGTGTCGCCAAAGAAGGAGATTTAAATTTAGATTCTTAATTCCAAATAAATACGCTGTTTTGACAGAACCTCTTCTCTTTGCCAGTAAGCTGGTGGGCATCTGTTATGTTTCCGTTCCTTGACAGACCCAATGAATACCCTGGAAGTCCCCAGAATGTACATTTATTTGAAACCAAAAGTAAAGCTTTCCAAACAAATCTTCAGAGTTCAAGCATGAACCTTTTTTGGGGTTAAGAGCAGTGCATTTGGGGGAACCATTAAAAAGAGTCATCTTAAACACTTGCAGGTATTGCAGACTGTAAATGTAGGTGCCGTGAGGGCTGAAGGACAGTGCAGTCTACCTCAGGGGACTTGCAGGCAAGGGAGCTGCGATTGCATTGACTGATAGAAATGGGCATTTTTCACTATTGGGCGCTAATGGAAAGGCGGGGAGAAGGACATAGAAATCCCTTTGTTTGTCCCTTTCCTTTTTTTTCCCTTCAGTAAATCTGTACTTATAAAATTCATTCATTCTGATTGATCACTTCTGTGCTTTTGGTCAGCACATCCAATTGCGATTTTTGCAGAGTTCAGGCTGATGCAGATTAAGGGCCTGATTCTGACGTTGACACCACTGCAAACCAAGAGTAGTTACTGGTCATTGGACTGATCTCAATGTTAGGCTGTCATTCACAGCAGAATCCTTGTTTGAGACAGTTGTCCGGGTTTAACTTTAAACATAAGTCTTATTCCCATTGCTCTCAGTGGAAGCAGCTCCTTAAGCACATATTTATATATATAGTTGTCAAAAGGGACATTAATTTAGGATTTGAGAAGTTGGGCCCCAAGGTACATGTACATACTACCCTTTGTTCATAAAGCATGAACAATTAATTTTAAATCTTTTTCATTATTTTATATGTGTGGGATTTTCAAACCAAATATTGAATATAATACTATACAGCATAGGGAGTCCCAAACAGATGAAATAAAAGAATAAATTGAACACAAAAAAAATGGTTAAAATGGAAGTGAAGAATTTAAAGATACATTGTACCTACCTTGTTTTTCCTTTTTTTCTTTTTTTTTTTTTTTTTACTGCCATTAGGTGTATGATGTGCCAATGCATTAAACCCTTTTTCTCAGAATTAAAGGATTTTTTTCAAATTTTCCAGTCTTGCAACAGGGATGCAATTGGTTCCTTTGTGGCTACACAAGTTCTTCACTGCAGCCATAGAATTACCACAGAGTTAATAATGTTGCAACACTTACTTGAATGGCAAATTGCAACAAATTAGTATGTATATATCCCTGAAGCTATTTTGCTGGATGCTCGTTCTGGCTGCACTACTTGCCAAGAGGCTGTTATGACCCAAGTCCATAGCATAGACTCTGAAAAAGCTAATGTATATCATAAGAGGGGGGAAGAAAGGTCATTCCCTCTTGAGCAAGCCATTTCACATAAGGCAAACATCTTCCTTTTTACAGATGGAAATGTAATCTCCGCGTAGTCTTTCAGCTTTGTTTGACAGTTGGTTTTGAAAGCTAGAGAGCAGAGCTCTCTCTGTGCAGAGCGAGGCGTGAGTTTGAAGCAGGATGGGTGCGCCTGTGCCACACAGTGCATTACTGTACCAGACCTGTAACGTGCAGAAGCAATATATTCATATGCGTGTGATTCTGTGTTCAGGTTTGTCAGCCCTACCTCTCAGCATGGCTAATTAGCTCAGGTCAGGCGTGCCTCATTAATACAACTGCACTGTAACTGGCTCTGCGTCTGAGGATTACGGGGGTTCTGCAGAATTCTTTATTGCATGGTGTAAACCTTTTAAGATCCTAGGTATATAGGTGTCGGTGCTAAAGTAAACTTCCCAGCCTAAAACAAACTCACACAGAAGATCTGTCTGTCCACTGACGGGAATCGGGGAAGGAGACAGATTCTAAACCATAAGGAATTCCTTATTTTCCTTATTAATCCTAGGGGTAAAATAGGCCGTTTGTCTGAGGAGGAACTGGGGAAAGAAAGCCGAGAGAGTATGAAATTTTATTCAATTTTAAAATCCTTACAGTATAAAGATTAGTTCAAAGCAATCAGAGAAAGAGATAAGATGAGAACTCTTAGCCTGCTGGCTATAGGACCAATGTAACTTTGGTAAGGCAGGGATGAATGGGATAAGTGGTTAAGGATACTGTCATAATTCCTATGCACAGGAAAGAAAGAATAAGTTTACATGGAAAAATTGGAAATGGTTTAGGAAAGTACTAAAAATATATATATATATTTGATATCTGCAAATCTGCCCCACAGTGAGGGAATTCAAGAAGCTCACCCAAGAGAAGGTTAAGACATGACTTGATCCCAGTTTCTCCAAGGCTCCTTACTTTAGCAGACAATAGTGTAGTGAGAGCCAGTGCCTGGGAAATAAAGCCAAAAAATTCTGCATAGAAACAAATCACTTTAAAATGGGGAAGTTTCTGCTCATTGGAATAAGGGAGGTGATAGATTACATCTTCTGAAGTCTTTGAATAAAGATCAGATTTCATTCTAAAAATACATGTTGCTTACCCAGATATTATGTGATTGATACAAGAATTGTCAGATGAAGTATCATGTCTTGTGCTATACAGAAGGAAAAACTAGTTGATCTTTCTAGTCTTAAAATCCATTCAAGTTTTTCTTCATGTTTGAAGGTCTTAATTTACAAACTTAACAGTGTTATTCATGGTTTTATACAGTATTTTTAGCAAGCGTAAACTAGAAACAAAACAATCCCTTGCATAAATACGATCATACAGAATCCCATGCCTTTTGTGGCGTTTACATCCAGAACTTGGGCCATTTCAAGATCTCTGCTGCTGCCACCACGGCATGGCTATCAATATTAACCCGCTGTCCTTTATGTGTAAATGGTTACCAAAGGAGCTCTGACACACATACTTTTCCAGGGTGCTACACAGTTAATAAATAGTCCTTAGAAAAATATTAGCTGTCAGCATTCCTGGAGTTTATGCCTGGATTTAGGGGGGAAGACAGCAATGATATCAGTAAGTGTAGCAAACCACAGGAATTTAATACTGTCAGTCTGGGTGTTTGGACTTCATGGTTTAGGTTTAGATTTAGATTTGCCTCGTTTGCAATCTTTCTGTAAAATGAAGGCAATGATCTGTGTTTGCTTTCTCTGGGCAGGGAAGGTAAGAATTTATTCAGTACTAAACACTTTAAAGGATACAGCTGTATTTTAACAGAAGAGAAGAGATAAGGGAAGATATAAGACATGACCTCCTAGCTTGAACCGGCATGAAGTGGGAGGGAGAGAAAAAAGGGCTCACCTAATGATGTGGGAGAGGAGCTGCACAAGTTTGTGGTCCCAGTTACATCATTTGATTTGTCTCACACTAGCTACTAGTAACGGGATGTGAGAAAGAGGGCAGGAAATCCTAGCGGCCCTTAGCTCCTTTTAAATCTATGTCTGCTTTCTTAGGGGTACAAAGAGAAGTTGTGTTGACTCATATACCTGTTTTATATCAGTGGAATTATATGCAGCACTGTAGTGATACTTTGCAGTTCAAGGCTCTTTCAGTTGTGCTTGTGGTCCCTCTTGCTGCCTGCCTTTCTAGCATGTTCCCATTGCACATTGTGCCAGTTCATCAAAACAGCTATTTTCATGGATGCAGAGTTATTTTTAATTAATGTACGTGGTCAACCTGTTCAACATGCCATAACTGCATATATTTTTAGAAGGACACATTTTGCAGTTTATGGCAGGATTAAAACTGGGTTTCAGAAAGGATGTCTGGGGGAAAAAACCTTCTACTGATTACAAAGCAAAATTACAGTGATGTGGAAATCATTAAAGCAACCTGCTGTGACTTGGTGGTTAAAGGACATAAAAGATACCTTACAGCAAATCAACTGTAATGCAAGGGGAAAAAAACAACCAAACTGCTAATTCTATATATGCTCAGGGCTCATTTGAGGGAACCACAGAGCAATTGTGAAGCTGCTCTGCACAGCTTATTGTTAGTTCCCTGACAGAAGTAGATGTGTCTATCCTGTGTCTTTGATGTTTCTTTGACTACTTTGTAGAGACATGACGAGAGAGACCTTGGTGCAGCCCTCTGGACTTTTTGCTCCAAATCAAAGCTGCTTCTTACTGAAGCAGAACAACACTTCCACAGCCACACAAGTCTCTCCAGGCACACAACTTTCTGCTGAAAATCCAGCTACTGATTCATCTCACCCAGTTCCCTCTTTTCCTTCAGAACACTGAATCTCATTTTCATAACTATAATTAGGAGGAAAAAAGACCTTCCTGAGCAAGCTTCCCAAGTTCACTCAGAATTCCTCAGGCTGATGATATTAAACTAGGGTGGGTTTAGCATCTTCACTCCAATCACATTATGTTTTACCAAAAACATTCTGCTTTTTTCTTTTTTTTTCTTTTTTTCCACCCTCCCCTCAGAGACTGTGAGTCTGTCTGGCTAGCCCTTGTACAAGTTCTAAAAATATTCTTCAAAATCTGTCTCCAGATGCATGTACAATAGCTTTGTGGAACTTGTTGGAGGTTTATAGTGGAGCTAAAGATGTCACTTTGATACAGGGAGGGAAGGCTAGCTAGAATAATTTTAGGTAGAAAGATTATACAGTAATATCTACAAATAATACAGTAGTCTAATACCAGTCTGCTTTTAGATATTTCTAAGCTTTTAATTATAAAATGCTTCTTTTAACTCCTTAACCTGCCTGGGACCGGGATCTGAAAGGATTAAAAATGGCTTAAACCATTATACTCTCTTTTCCCTCTATCTTCAAAATCACATTCTCAAGGAAAATTTTGGTATAAATATGACTGTTTGTGATTATGCCTTACTGCATATAAATTTCCTATTGAATCTGACCTGCCCCTCTGTCCTTCAGACTCCCCAGACCATCTGAAGGGAAGTTAGGACATATGTGTCCTAATGTAACAAATATATGTTGAAGATTGTGCAAGACAAAGATTTAAAATGTATTAGATGCACTTTTCTGCACAGTTTGCAATAAGAACTGTTGTAAATTCAAAACGTGTGTGTTTCTCATAGGCTGAGGTTCTATGAAACGCCAAGCATAGCCTAAAATATAGCCTAAAATATTAAAACATACATTAAGGACTTACCAGCTGAGTCCCATGCACAAGGTTCAATAAGTAACCCCCTTCAGGAAGGGTGTTGCTTGACCTAGTAAATAAATAAATAAATTCTGAGAGAATGTGAGCCAGCATCTACTTTTACAGCAGCATGAATCAGAAATAACTGTGTCAAAGACAATACGTGCTTCATCTTATTTAGATTAAAATGGATTTTGATGCCCAGCCTTCAAGCTATTGGTGTAGGTATGTTGGCTGGTCACATTCTGAAAATTGAAAGTTTTGGTTTTCATACAGTTGGTAAGTGGAATAAGAGTCCTTTCAACTGTATCAGTAATGAAAACATACAGAAAATATTTCCATTACACTTGGACTCTGTATGCAGTTATGGAACAAAACTTCATTAAACGAAGTGAAACATTTCCTAGAATTCTCCTACCACATCCATCTATTATGGTAATTTACTCTGAATTTAAGAATTCTGATCGTCTTTGTATGTCTCAGGTAGGAGCAGTCATCTTCGCCACATTTGTTCCTAAGTCTTTTGAATTCCAGCTTTGCATTTATAAGGCTTTTATTAATGCAGGGACTAGCCAGTTTTTCTGCATTCTACAGGCTTGGCAGCAAAAGAAGAAAAAAAAAACCCAAACAATTGAACCTTTTGTTCTCTGGGGCCCAGATCTCTCCTGTCTCCTTCCAGCACCCCCTGAAAAGCAGCAGAAGTGGTGTGGTTGTATTTCGTAAGTTACAGTAAGGCTTCAGACATTGTCAGCTTGGAGAATGTATCCTTCTTTCCTTTCCAAAGCATGAGAAAGTGGCTGTTGCACTGGACTACTATGTTGGATATAGAAGAATCACCTATTCCCCTGCATCATCCCATACTCTTACTACTATGCCGGGAAATTAAGTGTTTGTAGTAAGTAAATGGGTAGTGTTATGGTGTGTTCTTTCACATCGTTCCTGAGCAGATTTTGAACTGCAATTCCAAACCACTCTCTAGGATCTGAAGCTACAATTCCTGGTCCTGAGCTGTCGCAAGATCATAGAATCATAGAGTCATAGAATAGTTTGGGTTGGAAAGGACCTTTAAAAGTCATCTAGTCCAACCCCCCCTGCCATGGGCAGGGACATCTTCAACTAGATCAGGTTGCTCATACCTCTGTAAGAACCATCATTGTCCTCCAGAGCTAGCGAAGAAGCTCAGCCAGGTAGTTCTGAGGTGGATTTTTGAATTGTTTTTTTATTTTACTTTTGCTTTTCTTTGATAAGGCCCTTTTGCACTCTTTGTACTGATGCAATGAGGAAGGGGATCTTACAGAACCACCTCCTCTGGTTCTATGTCCAGTGTAGACTTCTTCAGCCTGTATGAAACTCTGCAGCCCATTTAGACACTAGTCCTGCCTTGACAGGCTGTGTCCAGAGCTGCAGCAAAAGTGCTCCCAGAAGGGGCACATGCTGGGGCAGATATATCCCGTGTTTCCTGCTGCTGAGGAAGAGAAGCATCAAGCTGAAGAGGCAATGGCACCTATAAAGAGCCCAAACAAGCTGGAATGTAGTAGGGGAGACAGTCTAAAGGCTGGTAGGACCTGGGAGGGGGGCACTTTTCCTTGAGTAGAGATGCCTTAACATCTAATTCTTTCACTGACAGTATCTACATTCTTTATGAACTTGAATAGCCTCATTAGCAATTACTAATGTACGTAATACATATTGGTATATCAGGGGCTTCGAGAAGATTCAAAAGCCCTTTTGAGACAGTAGATAAGTGAAGAGAAGCTTTATAAGGTGGAGCAGTTTTTGACTCAGAAGCTTAGCCATCCAACTAATTTTCATGAAGTTTAAGTGAGAGCCTTAAATCACAGTGAAGATGTTTCCTATGTTGTAATTAGATGGGAAACTCCCTTACAGACTTAGAAAATCCTTAGATAATTGAATTAAAGATTATTTTATATCATATAGATTCACAAAACAATTTAATATGATTTCTAGAGGTTTTTATGGCATGGCTTGAATAATAGGAAGATTGTATTCACACTTGTCTGGGAACATGGGTATAAATCACCAAATGTTGCCAGTCATCAATAATGCTCGCATCTCAGACTCATGTTGAAGTGCTGGGCTTTACAGCATAGTCTGGACTCACTATGTAACATATGAGTGATTTTATATGAATATTCTATATGAATATTATGCTGTGTATGTTCTGTTGCAGATTACATCTTCCATTTTTCATGGCTATATGAGCCAGTAGGTCCTGCAATAAAGTTTGGGGTCAGTTAAAGCTGCTGCCTTAATATACACACTGCAGATCCCAAAGATCCCAAACAGATCCCAAACTCTCTTGTGGGTGTGCAGAATTGCCACCGTGTTCCGGCCTTGACCATGCCTCTGTTCAGCCTTCATTTTTCTCCTTTCTGAGCTTGCTTCACCCCTTTAGGAACCTTTCAATGTGTTGTGCAAAACTGCAAGCATGACGGTTCAGCTTTGCAAGATCTTTCTAACAAGAAAAAAACCCAAAAGATGTCTGTAAAATTTCTGGTTTAGATTTCATTTTATTTGTCATCTTTTATGAACAAATTACGAAATATACTTCATTCACAAATTGGAAATATTTACAATTTCTTTACAACAAGGCATTGTTGAGGTTTTGATTTATGGCGTTCTTAGAGCATTCTGTCTTTCAAAACAAAGACATTGGTGGTGTTTTCAGCACACTGTTCATTTACACTCTGAATGTGAAATGGGAGGGAGCCTTTTGGAAGAGTAATTTGCACTTTCTTTTGATACGATCTACTGGGAAAACTGAGGCTGGATGCATTTGCAATGTGGGGAGGGGGACTGTGCAGATGCGTTGCTGGTACCATGCCACATGGTCTGAAGCCATCATATTACACCAGATGCTAAGTGGGGAGGAGAAAAAGATTCCCCTGAGCCATCCTTCCTCTGCCCTCTTCTCTCCTCTTTAGGAATCCTGTGACTGGGCTAAATGTAGTCCAGTTTAATTATTTTCTTCTGGTTTTTGAGTCTTCATGAGAAGAAGAGTCTTGAGAAGTCTATTTCAAATACTATCACAATTCTGAAAAGTTATTCAGACAAAAAACCAAAAGAGAGTAGCCAGGAAGTGAATAAATATTGTATATCCGCAAAATGTTTAGGAGACAAATTTTGAACATGTTTCTAAAAGGGAAATGCAACTGTGCTGTTCTGCAGTTGTGACATTTGAGCCATAAAAGCTAAGGTAGTTCCATTTTCTCAATTTCTTGGAGTCTATTTTTTTCCTGAAGAAAATTCTAAAACCACTTCTTTCCATGGAACTTTTTAAAATCTCTTAATACACACTTCCATTATAAATCAGATGTGGGCCACCATTGCTTAGGTTGTCTGTCATTTCCTGCAACAAGAATAGAAAACACTGGTTAAAACTGCAATTATTTTATGATGTTTGAAATTTAATTAGCTAATGTTGTAATAAAAATTTAACAAACTCTGGATTTCAAACATTCAGAAAAACTTTACATTTTTATTTGGCTTGATAAATCTCACTGTAAGAAAAAGAAATCACATTTCTTCCTACATAAATTAAGTACATTTGAAAGCTGATATCATTCATTGATACTGAATGAGTTGGACATTATTCTCAGACCACATATACAGCATTGATGGCATCCATGCAAGTTTTGTGACCTTGTCCTTTGAAAGTGCATCAACTCAAGCTTCTGTGGTAACCTACAAAGGAACAAGATGGTAATTAAGTCTTCGTTTCCATTCAAACCTTTTTCTGTGCTCACATGCTACAAACAGATGCCATTCGATGCTAGTTGGGATAGACATTTGGGAAGTAGGTATAGATCCATCAGGATCTACGGGTTTTGACTGCTTGCCTTTGGATTTGACTGCTTGCCTTTGAAAACTGATTTCAGTTTTCCCTTAATATGCCAGACTAACAATTTTTAGCAGTTTAGCAATTGCTACTCAAGTGGCAGATGAGTCATCCTGGAGTAAGCTGACCTGATCATGAGTCAGAATCCTAAAGCACCTAAACCAAGATTTGTTTGGAGATAGATTTTCTAATTCTCAAATTGCAAGCCAAACAATACCTACTTAGCAGCTGTCTAAGCCTGGGTATGGCTACATTCATTAAGCACTTCTCTGACCTTCAGGGCTGCAAAGCCACGTGCAGTTTATGCTCAGAATTGCCTTATTCTGAGCAGTCCCAGGCCTATTTCATACCAAATTGAATCAAGATCCAGAAATGAAGTGATCTGCTGCTTATGTCCAATCACAGATCCCAGAGAACATCCAACTATGCCCAGAGGAATGGGCACACATAAAAATGCAGTTTGGGCTATTATTTTTAAAATTCTGAGGTAGCTGAGGTAGAGGTGCCACAGTTGGGCTAGTTCTAAAATATTTGCATGAGAACCAGAAGCTCTTCTCTGCGTGGAAAGATTAAATTTACTTCTTCCACCTCCTAGGTATAGTTGGAGAAAATGTGGAAGAAAAGGGATTTGTCTGTCCCCCTTCTTGTGCAAGTTTCTATGAAGAAAGTAAAGCAAGAATCTTTGGGCTAAACAGAGAGAGGGAGAGAAAGACAGAAAGAGCGAGCCTGAATCTATAGCGCAGTAGCTGAGATTCTTGGTAAAGAGAAGAAAATTCTGGGACCTGGTCTTTATTCCTAGACTAACTCTTTCTCTCTCTTCTTTTAATCCACAATATGTGATCTATAAATAGTTTGGGAGGCAGAGACCAGAACTCAAAGTTTCACATAAAATGGAAGCACCGGTGCCTCCTCTCTCAGGTGTTAGCAGCTACATTTTGAAGTAGATCGCAAGACTTGTTGCCTGCACAGTTTTTGAAAGAAGGGATGCGCTATTCCTCTCTGCAAAGTAAACTTGGGGCCATCAAACGAAGTAGATTTGCCAATTAATACTCCTGCACCAAGTGTAAGTTTCAGAGAAAAGAAGCTGCGTGAACTTAGTGAATTTTGAGCATTTTCTGCCATCCAGCTCTCCATTTGGCAGGTGGTGGTGTTAGATGTTTTTGTATGGTGCCTTATTCCCCTCATATATTGAAGAGAAACATGCATGCCTAACACTGAACTCAGGATCCCGGTCTGGGGGCTGCCTCTCTGCACTATTTGTAGGTGCCTAAATCCTTTGTTGGATCTATGCTGAAGATACCAGTCAGCTGGGAAAGAGACCAAGAATACCAAAGCCATTTAATATTAACTATCAGTCAGTTTGATAGTAATCTGTCAGAAGACTACTCATGAGCAAGTGTACATTTCCTTTTGTCAGCTTTAACATCACTTGAATCCTCTGCAGACATCAGCTATTAGAATATCATAATTTCAGAAAATATTGAAAATCATTTATTTTCCCCAATATTTCTGTTTTCAAAAATAAAAGTATTAATAAATTAAAAAACGTTGCTGAATTCAAGAAATGAAGGAGCACACAGATTAGAAGCAGAGTGAGTCAATGGTGGCACATCCAAATTAGGAGCATTTGGATGTCTATAACTAGGGTGATTATTTTAAATACTCAACTTACTTCCAGATTGCAGCGTTCACCATGTAGAGTTATGTCACCACCTGGAAGCACCATTCCTGACTCAGAGTGACATCACAGCATCAGCCAACTTTGTTTAGCTGAAACTATGACTTCCTCTTAGAGGTGGCCCTTCCTGAAGTGACATAACAACATGGTAGCTCCCTAGTGTTCAGCGTACCTTGGAGGTAACTCTGGTGTCGGGGGAACCACCGGGCAGCTGGGCAGGTCGGTTATTTCAATACCCCTCAATCTCTAATATAAATATAACAATTATACAATAAATATAGCACAAACAAATGCACATGCAGTACATGTCTATATTACTGTATATCAGTATAAATATACAAAATAGACTTATATATAAACCACTTTAAAGCTATTTTCTAAATCAGGGCCTAATTTAATGTCAGTTTTTAAGTAGCCTTCATTATTTTTTAGGGGCATGCCTTGAGCTAATGTACTCAAACCTGCCAGCAGCAGGCCAGCCACAGGCTGTAGGTCTAAGAAGTCCCAGATCAGACCATCTACGCATGCATACTTGATTCTACAACACACGTGCAGGGAGTCCACCATCAGTGGGGCACATCCCACATTCGCTAAGCATGTGCAATAGGGTTGCTCTGCACATGCATCATGGCCTTTCACTCAAGATAAGTGGGCACCTGGCAGTCCTCACTGCTAAGTGTCTAAAAGCTCAGTAGGTCAACAGGCCAGGAAAGGAGGCAGTGAACTACTGCTACACATAGTCATCTTCAGCTCAAATTGATAGGGTTGGCAGGTGTTTGTATTTTGAAAGATTTTTCTCCCCAGGCCGTTTCTTTTTTTTTTACCTCTCTCTTTTTCTCTCAAATGGGCTTCACCTTTGTCCTTGTTGAGGCAAGAGCCTCTTTGAAAGGCAGGGTTTAGCCTACCGTCTGCAAGACCATGGTTGTACTTGCCTACATAGCTCATCAGAATTCTGCTTCATTTTAAAATGAGAGGGAGAAATGTATCTCTTCCCTCGATTTTATCACCCTGTTTTATGTTACTGTTTTAACCTATACTATTTAACTTTTTAAAACATGTTTCAAACATCTTCTAAGGTGAATTCAGTCTATTATTTCTACTTGGAGTCTCAGTTAAGAAACCAAGGAATAGTGACAAGCCATTTTTACTTAAATGGACAATTAACTGCTATATCGTGTTTTGTCAGGGAATCTGAAAACATTCTGCCGTCTGAATGAATTAAACCTTGCTCTGCTGTTCAGAGGTCTCAGTAGATATGATACAGACTGTTGAACTGAACTGTAACGCAAACTTGCACGTGGAGACTTAGATGGGCAGTCCACTTCTTAACTTTTGTTCCCTTCTCTACTCATTTCTCAGATGAAAGGCATTGGATATGAAGTCCAAATGTAAAGCACAGTGAACATTTTACTCCTCAAATATTAATCAGATCTGTAAATCCAAGGAGCTGATTTCAAGAATTTTATTCAATTAATTCTTTTGGTCTTACTCATGCTCAACTTTGGGAGCTTAAGTTTCAGCAGCTAAACATAGACCTAGATGCCTTGGTAAGCTTCCTTTTAATAGAGAAAAGCACTAAATGCTCAGTGCTGCTGCAAATCCGACCAGTTTCATTTAGGTGTCTAAATATGCCCTTAGGTGCGTAGGTTTAGTCATCTAGGTTTGTGAACTGTGGCTTTTGTGTTTAAATAACCTACTTTATAAGCTGAGTACTTGGGAGAGGAAGAAATTGATTAATCCTGGAAGCATGCAATGATGTGGTTACAGAAAGCATTCTGTGCTTTTTCACATTACAATACATGATAATCCATATTAGTAAGGCTTCCAATTATTTATGAAGTGCTATATTTAGCAGCTAAGCCCTTGAATAGCTATACAATGGAATTATGTTGAAAATGGATGTATTTCATTGAAATGGATGTACTGCAAATATACAGTACCTAAAAATAGCTCCATATAGTGCAACATAATAAAGCTTACACAGAATGGCAGCGTTTCATTTCCCAGAAGCTCCTTCTCATATAAAACTGAAAACTGAGTACATCTCTTGCCAACTGTAAACGTTAACACATACAGCAGCATTTTAGGAGAAGCAGAACAAATAAGGGAGGACACACAACTCACTTTTTCTGCCATTTCATGGGAGTGATGCAATGAATGTTCTCTTTCTGAGAACATTCGCCTTTGTTCATAGCTGGCTAGCCGACAAGTGAGCCATGAAGAAAGGGTGCAACCACCAATTCCAATGCATGCAAGAGACATGGAGGCAAGATGCAAAGAATAGAGAGCAGACGACTTCTTTGTCAGAGCACGAAGAAATTGAAAATTTAAGATTCCTCCGATTAGTCCACAGATGCAACAGGCAGAAAAAAGTATCATCTGTCAGGAAAGACAAGAGAGGTTATGAAACAGTAACATTTTTCAGAGACAGATTCATTCATATAAAAAATGAGACTGACCATAATTCAATGCTTCGATAGCATCATGGACTGCAAAACACTGCACAGACACTCATTTTTAACTCCCTCAGCTCCCACAGAGCTCCAAGGGAATACAATACCTTCTGGTGTACAAGAGTTAAGATTGATATTGTGTGTAAGATAAAGTTGGGTAGAATGAGTTGCTCATGTTAAAAGCTAGTCAGTGGAAGGACTACTAGGACACAAATCTTCTGATTTTCAGCGTTTCGTTCAAAACAGTGACATGATAGCATGTGTCATAATTTTCTGTTGTGCAGTTTCTCACCACTCCTCAGGAGTGAACGCCTCATGTATTCGCAGTGAATCTCTCTTGCTTTGTGTGCCATCTGACTCTGCCTCCTGTTCAATTCTAATTTGTTCAGTCAGACAGCAGTTTGGAGGCTTTCTATAGCTTTTGTGGGGACTTCAAAAGTGTTCAAGGTGAATGTGCTGGACAAAGAAGCAAGAGAAACAACAAAGAAACCTGTGGTGCAGCTCTACGGCAGGTCACTGTGGTGACTATGAGTTTGTTTGTTTGGTTTTAACGTGGTTAAAATGTTTCTGGGAACTTTAGTGAAACAGGCTGCAATTAATGAGACATTTAAAGACCTCCTACCACTTTAATCATAAAGATGCCACTCAGGTTCAGGATGTCCTTGAGCCACAAATGACTCCAGGGCAAAAGACCTTATAATGGAGATACTGCTAAATGATTGCCTTATTGACTTCCCTTGATACTGCTGGCCTGTCAGATGTTGATCTAGATGGGCCTTTGATGTTACTCAATGTGGCTTTGTATATGGATTTATATGCTGTCGTAGGACCAATTTATGGAGCCTTACAGACCACTTCTGTTCACAACTGGGATGAGAATTTCATCAGGAATGTGGCATTCAGGCTGTATGCTGCAGTCCTCTGGCAAGTGTCTGTTCCATGAGACCACCAGAAGAGCCAGCTTTTAGAAACTGGTTATGGTCCACATGCTTTAAGAAATGAGACTGTCATTGTAACAGAGTTTAGGATAACTCATTGATATTCAAAAATAATCTGAGAGAGATCTTGATTCCCTTCCCACTTATGCTGGTTTTATGTGACTTCCATCTCTATATGGAAGAATAGTCAAGCTGACAGAAAATTAAGCCAGACATTATCAATTACAATAGGATCATGTCTTTAACATAAAGTTCTGTTGTGACTTGTGTAGTAATAACACAATTTTGCTGCAGTCGGAAAAATGACTGTACTTCTGAGTCTTAGAAGAGACAGAAAACATCCGCCATCACTTTAAAACCGGCTTATACCTGATTCCAATTGCAGAAAGAACTTATTAAAACAGTGAACAGCTATGATATCTAGAATCAAACTTGGTCAGCAGCCTCACTGAGGTGGCAGCCCAATGTTTGTTTTTGAAAGAGAGAAGATACAATCCAGTGATGTTATTGAGGAACTTTTTATGGACTTGGAATAAAATTGTGGCAAGAAGTTTTCCATCCATATTTATCCAGACAAGGATAAATAGGGATGCGTGGCTTAAATAGGCAAGACCTAAAGAGGCCATTTCAGAACTGCCTTGTTTTGCTTGATTAGCCCAAAGTGCTGATTGCTTTTTTGGACTGCTGATTTGCAATTTTTACTGACTTTTTATCTGAAACACTTGGACACGGAAAGCCCCCAGTAAGGAGTTCAAGTTAGACGAGTAAGTATGCCTTTGAAATACTTATATATGCAGTGGAAAAACTTACAACAAGTCCAGATTTTTTTTTGGCGCACAATATTCCACATATGCCACAAAGCAGAAACTGCAAAGAAAAAAAAATACCAATTATTTCATCATTTAAGGTCTCGAGTTTAAATCCTGCTGTGTTGCTGTAGTGGTGACCACAACAATAGGTTAGGCAATGGTTACAGTTGTTGTCAGCATTTTTATCACAAACCTTATGTTTCAGAAAGTTATAACTCAACCATAAGCACACTTATCCGAGAAGAAGAAACTGGAATGAGAAGTCAGACTGAGGATGATTACTCATAAAAAAAGTAAAAAAAAAATCCTACTTTTAAGCTGCTTGTGTAAACAAAACATGAAAAAAACAGCCCCAGTCACAAAGGGAACTAATTGTTGCATCAAGCGTTAGGCAAAAACTGGTTAACAAAACCAGCAACACCTCCTACTAGCTGATATGAATAAGTGTTATGCTTTTTTGTAACCTCCATCAAAGACCAATGATGGTCTCTGATGTCTCTTTTTCCTCCTAGAAAAAAATTTAACGAGGGAAACAGCAAACAGTCCCTGAGGGAGCAGTCAGGATAGGAACTACAGTGGTTGTATGAAAGCAATAAGACCTTCTCCAAGTGTTTGTAATAGTGTCAAAAGATTTCTCTGATACCTCATAACTCCGTTATTAAGAAATCTACACTACTTATTTTCAGTAAAGCTAACCCTACACCTCCATTGGGAAGTAATTTTATAGTTTTACAACTGGATTTTTCCACATCCTTTTTGCACTGAGATGGTATTTCTAGCAAAAGGCTCTGTTTGACCTTGATTTAGGATTAAATCACAGACAGACCTGACTGTTACATAAGAAGTAAAAAAAAATTAAGCGGTTTCTATACAGCATTCAGGGTCCGTGTAATATATTGCATGTAGTCTCATTTACCCTTCAAAATATTGCATCTTCGGTATCTCAGTTGAGGAGATGCTTTAATACATAGTTTATCTGCCTTCAACTAAAATAGTTCATGCGTATAGCTAAGCATAAGCCTTGAGATATATTTTTACTCTTGAGTTAGGCCCGTTGAATCAGTTCCCCACAATGAATATGGTTAAATTTTGTATATTATTTACCTCTACACTAAGCATGGGATGTGGACTTAATACCAACCTGATTATGGAGAGGGCTGGGTCATGCAGACCATGGCGCTGAATGGCTCAGGACATACCAGGACATACAACTGGTAACTGCTACTAGAGCTCACTCATTGGAATAACAATCAGAAAACCAATGGGTAGGGCTCCCTCTGCCCCTTTCCCACAGGCAGAAGAGATTTCAGCTCAGAACTATCACACCTGCCGTGTAAGTTTTCACTCGGGCTCTCTGTGAAGTTTTAGAGTTTCACTCCCAATCCGGTCATTGCAGACGCCTTCAACTTCAGATTTTTACATGTAGTGCTTTGTATTTCTCAGCATTAATAAAGAAACCTCAAAAAAATTTTTGTTGAAGACATCACTGTAATTGAGTTCTATTCCGTCAGACTTGATAAAGCAGATTAATAATATTATTTCTCTCTGTAGTGATTGAATAGGATTAAAAAGAAAATTCTGTATAAAGAAAAATTTATGAGTTCTGGAAAGCTTACAGAAAGGATCTGGAAGATACCATCAAAGACAGTTTCAACTTGTAACGAGTGTATGTTAACTAGTTTAAAAAGCTGCAGTTTTAATAATTTACCTTCAAAGCTGAAAGGTCACCCATTTTTTCAAGAATGCTCTAATTCTGCTCCTATTAGAGTCAATGGATTTTTTACCATTTATTTCAATTGGAAAAGACTTTCTATTTCCATTGTACAGTCTTTGCTAGCCAGAAGGGAATGCAATGAACAAGTTACATTAGTCTTGCATATGACCAAAGGAGCAACAAATAAATTACAGATTCACTCAGCATTAGAACCCACCAGTTTGGGCAGTTCTGCTTTTCTTTACTATTTTTCAAGGACAGAACATACACATTTCCAAACCACCTTTATGTAGTGCCATATACATAGATATTACCTAAGGCATTTCCCAGTTGAAATCCAAAGAATAGTGAATAAGCTAATCTGCAAACCCTAAGGTATTGGCTTCTCAAAACCAAGGAGTGACTACTGTATTCCGTAGTTGTTAAAGTATCTGAGGGATTACCTGGAGTAATGATCTGGATGCAGGAGTCAAATGTACATTAAGTAAATTTGCTGGTGATACTACATTAGGAGGAGCGGTGGCCTCCCTCAAGGGCAGAGAGGCCTTACAGAGAGATCTGGATAGACTAGAGAGCTGGACGTTCGCCAACTATATGAAATTTAACAAGAGCACCTGGGATGGGGTAATCCTGGTTATACATACAAATTGGGGCACGAGAGGCTGGAGAGCAGCCCCGTGGAAAGAGATGTGGGGGTCTGGGTTGATGTCAAGTTGAATATGAGTCAACAGTGTGCCCTGGCAGCAAAAGGGCCAACTGCGTCCTGGGGTGCATCAAGCACAGCAAAGCCAGCTGGTCAAGGGAGGTGATTGTCCCACTCTACACTGCACTGGTGCAGCCCCACCTCAAGTACTGTGTGCGGTTTTGGGCACCTCAACAAAAGAAGGACATCAAATTATTAGAGTGTGTCCAGAGGAGGGCGTCCAAGATGGTGAAAGGTCTCGAGGGCAAGACTTATGAGAAGCAGCTGAGGTCACTTGGTTTGTTCAGCTTGGAGAAGAGAAGGCTGAGGGGTGACCTCATTGCAGTCTACAACTTCGTCAAGGCAGGCAGCGGAGGGGGAGGTGCTAATCTCTTTCTGGTGACCAGCGATAGGACACATGGAAATGGTATGAAGTTGCATCAGGGGAAGTTCAGGTTGGGCATTAGGAAAAGGTTCTTCACTGAGAGGGTGGTCAGTCACAGGAGGAACAGGCTCCTCAGGGAAGTGTCCACAGCACCAAGCCTGTCAGAGTTCAAGGAGCATCTGGACAACGCTCTTAATCATATGGTTTCGTTTTAGGTAGTCCTATGAGGAGCAGGGAGTTGGACTCAATGACCCTTATGGATCCCTTCCAACTTGAGATATTCTCTGATTCTCTGATTCTCTAATAATAACTTATTGTGTCAGGGTCTGTATGTATACTCTGTATGTATTTTCTCTCTCTGTACATCTACAATATTTATATATATACACAAGGAATAACGTGTGCTGTAGTTAAAGAACTCAGCAGAGAACTCAGAGGAGTTGGATATTCCTGGTTCTTCCACATTCTTCTTTGTGAGCTTGGGAAGGTCGTGCCAAAGTTTTGTAATTCCTATGACTACAACACAAGCAAGTTGTGCAACTGAATGCACTGGACATGTTAAAAACCTTGGAAGAAAAGCACTTGGGCAGTAGCAAAGCATTAATATTATTTGAGGTTTTTTGGATGACAGTGTGTTACATTCACAGAAAAAAAGGCTTGTCCAAAAAACAGTATGGCTATTTATTTATAACAGCAGACATTTTGCTATTAAAACCAATGGATGAATTTGAGGCACAGTGTCAGGCAATTAAGCCTCATGCAAAGCTTTGAAAATGTTAAGCCAAGTTTAACCCTCTCTTCTGAGACTGCAGAAGATTCTGATCCACTGGAAGCAGTGGAAACCTGCTTTACAGAGAAAAGATTAGCAATAATCGGGGCTCAGGAACACTACTTGTGCAGAGTTGCCTTGGGCTTCTCAATGTAGAGACCTCTAGAAAGGATAGGAAGTCAGTGGGACATTATGTGATTGACTCTGATCATTGCTTTGATAGACCAGCTAGGGACTCGGGAATTCTTTTGTTGGTGCTATAGTAATTTCCTGTAAAATTTTTGATGTCACAGTGTTGTGACCAGCAGTAGTGAAAAGCAGATGGGAGAAACTACACTAGCTCTTTGTACCAGAAAAAGGATGCAAATACAAATCAGACTCAAAAGGAATTTCCTATGTTTGTTCCTGTTTGTCTTTTAATTTTGAACTCTTCTATTTTATAATACTGCCAACTGGAGTACAGCCACCAGGGGCTCTGCTGTCTTGCCATTCTCTGTCCGATCTTGGCTATCCTGAAAGACTTCATCTTCATGTCAATGTCATACCATTTAAATGTAACTTGTAACTGTTAAGCTACTCTGGACTGCAGTTTACCCATGACTAACTAATACTGTCATGGTGAGGACTTGCTCCTTTCTACATGATCGTTGATTATCCTCAGTCAATTTTTACCAACCTCTTGGAGTCTTTAAATGTAGTTACATTTTCTAATCATGCCAAACCTGAAGTAAGTTAAGGCAAACACATGCTGAAAATACAGCAAATCAGGAGTGAAAAAGAAATATATCACTGAAGATAAGCTCCTTAAAAAGCATCATCAATTGTTGGTGTTCACAACTCATGTCGAGAAGAAGGCTAAAACATTTCATGAAGGATAAGCTAAATTAATAAGCCCTCCAAAATGCCCTGGGAGCCAGAGAGGGACCTTCAGCTGGGACTTGTTGAAACAGATGTTTCACTGTTGGACTTTCGTTTTAATTATTATTCATTAGAAAAATGGTAAAGGCTAAAAGATTCAAAATCTCGCTTAAAAACCTACATAGATCACTATTTGCAACCAATTCCCATTACTTCTGGGGTTACTTTTGGTTGCAGACTTATTCATACCTCCTGTGATACATGATGTTTCATGTCAAGACTGGCAGAGGAGGCAGGGATTGAATGTATCATCCAACAACAAATAGGGGCAGAACCACCCTTGAGTGACGGATAAAAAATCCAAAGACAGACACTACAAAGCACAGAAGGTACTTAGAGACTCAGTGGGCTGTAAGCGCCTCATTCTCCCTTTCAGTGAAGATTTGCCGGGGACCTAGCAGAGTCAGAGTCCCTCTGATAGCACTAGTGTGATTGCAAGGTGATGCATTTGTGTCTAATTGTCTGTGGAGTTTTTGCCATTCGCACTGTGCCTGCTTATGTTCAATATGCATATTTGAAAATCTCTCTTTTGGTCTGTTGAACTCTGGAATAAAGAACCAAAGACCTCCCAGAAAAGGAGAATGTTTATTTTGAGCCTGCTTTAATTTACTTTATATTAAATATGGGCCTGAAACAAAACCTCGGATCCAAACACCCAGAATTTTCGGTAAGGAGGCTGAAATCTCAATTTAGATTCAAGTTCTGTGGTTTGGATCCATCCCTATTTCATATTTTCTGGAACAAAAGACTTGGCCTCATTCCCTTTCTCCTGGAAAAAAGGGGCTTTCTTACTGGTAGTCTGAAAAAAAAGATTCAGTTTTAGTTATATCTGCAGAGAGCCAAAGATTTATTGGTTTCATCATGCAGAAGAAAAGGAACTATTTTTATTTTGTATATTGAACCTAAGAAACCTTTCTTTCTTCTGTTTTGAGGTGGCAAAAGCAATGGTGAGTGTAATATGCTTGAGAAAATGAAAACTTCTATGGAAAATCTTTCTGGAGAGAGGCTGAAGAAAATAGTAGAGAAAACTTGTTGACTGCTTGATCCCTAGTTAGTGTTCATGACAAAGAAGAAGCCCAAACTACATACACTGTGTGGAAAGCCCTCCAGTGTTCTGGGTCATCCATATGTGTCTGATGAAATAGAGGAAGGGAAATTGTTCCAAATTTGAATATAACACAGTGAAAATGCAAGCATATCATACTTATTCAAATAATCTCCATTTGGAAGAATAAACCATCAAGACAGAATCAACAGCTTCACTTCTATCTACTCTTGTCAGGGGGTAAACCAGAAAATCTGCGGTTTACACTAAGACTGTGTAAACGTGTGACTACCATGAGTACCAGGAATGTGAAATTAGTAATGTCTAGAAAGGTCCATTCTATTTAATAATCTTGTTGCTTCAACTCCATCCAATTGAGAAAAAAGCTGAAATCCCTAATGGATGAACTGAGCAGAGAAGGTATCTCTAATTGTAACTCTTCTTTGAAGCAGTATTTCAGAACAAGGATTAAGTTTTCTTAGTGCAGGCATAATGGGCACAGAATCCACTCATGAAAACAAAGGCATCAAACTAGACAAAAATGACAACGGGCAAAAAGAGCAAGCCTACGTAGCAGGTTTGCCTATTACTTCCATAGAGAAACACAATAATCTTTGCAAAAGGGGGATGGAAACTTCTAATGACATTGTTGTCCCATGCAAGGTGTTGTGGTGACAGGAAT
>NW_009208487.1:36116-41407 GCF_000690835.1 Fulmarus glacialis
GCAGGTCATCCAGATCCAGAACCAGAAGCAACACCATTGCCACAACCCAACCTGTGTCCCACCAAATCTGTCATACTGAGAGGGGGGCTCTGCTATTTGAGGTGAGACATAGTGTTAAAACATGTCTAATCTGAGCTAATACCTTGACCTGGCAGTGTGCTGTTTGGTCATATCAGTTCAGGTGGTGCTACAATTCCCACTGATTCAAGCCATGTTCAAGCAGTTTAAATTCCATCCCAGTCCCTGTGATTAGTGTTTCTGTTCATCTGGTTCTAGGCCTGCAGAGGTGCTTTAAAAATGAGAAATGGTTTTTAGAAACACTCAAGGAAGTTTGGAAGTGGGTCACTGAACCTGAAAGTCTACCTGCCATCAGTGATTCAAAAAACTTCTGGTCATCTGGAAAAACACTCAAATTCTAGGCACAAAATAATAATATTTATTTACTTATTTAGGGCCTATCAGAATAACAAATAGTAAATAATGCTTTTTGTTTTTTTTGTGTCAAATGTTTAGTTTAGAGTATGACTGCTTTCATCTCAAAAAGTAATAAGTTAATGATTATTCCCTGCAGGTGAACTGAAGTCTTATCTCAGCAAAACATATGCTGAAGTCAGTCTATATTCAACAGATCCTCTTAAATACAACCCAGGAACTACAAGTCCCCTTGGATAGACCATCTTCCAGATTGGTTTATGCTTCTGGAGTGTCTGAATGATAAAGAAAACCTACTGAAAGAATTCTCAGCTGGAGTGAATTGTCCTGGTTCCATGCAAGGTAAGAATCTCCCACGCTTGGTACATCCTCCCGCATCTATAGGTACAGAACTCTCTCCAGCTTCCACTGAGCTCACTGACAGTGCTGTGATGCATTTCATCAGGAGCAGGAGCCAGCCAGAAATATGGTCAGTTTGATGAAAATGCAATACACATGTTAAAATAAAGTAGGATCACATCTGCACTTTGTCTGCATGCTAAACAATAATATGAATTTATTAGTGGTCTTTTGAAAAAAAAAAAATAGTTTGACTGTTCTTTCCAAAGGAAACTTGGCAGCAGTAAAAACTAGATGCAAAATTTAATGTTTTAAAATTTTAGGCCACCAACATTGATTTAACAGTCTAAAATGATGTTCTTGCTCTGGGAGAGTTCCATACTGACTGAACCTTTTTCTTTTCCTTGAAATCCTGGATAAAAAAAGTAATTGAAATAAAATATTTCAAGTGCCAACTTGGAGCAAATTTCTGTAGCCAAACTATGAATACAGATTTTTAATGGGCAGGCAGACTTCTACTGTGCTAAAATCACAAATCATGGAAACAATAACTCTGCCCCTACAGACAGACAGACAGACCGACCAACACCCAGAGAATGCCTGTCTCTCAAATACATTTAGATATTTGTTTTTATAAGGGAAGAAACTATTACTCTTGAGGGGCATAGCCATAAGTGAATCATCAGGTATCTCTCTTGCAAATGAAGATAGATGGCATGTTTGACTAAAGATGTGGCTTTTGTCTCTCATTCTCTCTCTTTCTCTCTTTGAGGGAATCTCATTTATAGCAAGAATTTATTCACCACTGCAGAATAAATGAGAATTAGAGCCATATACATATGTGTGTGTGTGAATATATAGTCACTAATCATAGTGATAGTGATGCAACCATTACGTTCTAAATATAGATGGGAAAGTATGTGACCATTTAAAAAATATCTGTGAATACTTTTTGAAAGATTATCTTCTGATTTTTTTGGTTTGTGCAAAAGCCTTTGCTATGGATGCTGCCATTCTGGCTATGTTAGTGTTAGTGGTTCAACATGCTCATTGGTTGCATCATTTCTATAATATGTCATATAACTGACTTGGAATGGTAGATTTCAGAAATATACCTCAATTTCTGAAAAAAAGAAATCTGAGAGACACTGAGTACAGCCTGTGGAGTAGATTATACCAATACAATCATAACAAACAGAAAGAAAATCCAGAAATCAACAACACGTTCACCTTAGGTTATATGGGACACTTTTTTTTTTTTTGCAATTTAGCAGCCGTGGCCTATTTTAAAAAGAACAGATTGATGTAAAAGAAATTGTATAGTTGTCTCCATGTGCTCCAGATAATTTGAGAAGTCAGTCACACCTTCAGTTGTTTTCTTTTGGCTACTATTTAAACAACTCTTACTATTTTAATCCAGCTCAACTCCAGTGAGAACAACAAATTTAGAAACTGTTTTCCCATTTCCATGCATTTTTGATGTAGACATTGTCTAGGCTTTCCATTTCTTCATTTTTGTCTACTCCACTTTCCCTGGCTTGCTTATACGTAATGCAAGGCATGCAATGATCAGAGCACTTCAGCCCATGCTTAACTTCACTTGTATCTCTAATCCTATGGGTGGGATTCACATGCTTAAAGTTAGGTCAGTTAGTAAATTATCTGGCTGAATGGAGACAGTGAACAATAAGAACAACTCTTTTAAGAAGAAAGCTAGTGTGCGTCAAATGCAAAGCATTATAGGGAGGCAAGTATAGGAGATAGAATGTGCATGATTTTAAGATGCCCAAATTTTCGGAATTCAGGTTAAGGTTTCCATGGTGATGCTATCTTCATCTACTTCCTTATGAACTTGGGCCTCTGCTGAGTTCTACCCACATAAGTAAAGGATAGAACAGGGTCAAAAGTTTTCAGTATATTTCCAGGCAAATTACAACAGGAGACATGACACCGTTCAACTTAATTCCAGAGTTTTGCATCCCAACTTGTCAAAGTATTAGTTTTTCCTTTAATGTCCCTTTCTTTTCCTTATTGTTCATTTCTCAAAGGAGAACCTTGATTCAAGAGTGTGTATTGGAAAAAAATAATGTATTTTATGCAAGACATATTCTTTAATACAGGCAACATGAGCTCAGTGTAAGATCCAGTGAGCAGAAAGGCGGTTTATGCCATTTCTGCAGCAGGACAATTCTGAGAATTGTGCAAAAAAACCTTTCTCCAGTTGTTTTAATTTGGACTTAGTCAGTCTTGGCCCTAAGCATCCCTGGAGAACAGTCTCTGGCCCCTTTCTTGTCCTGTCTCACCTGCTAGTCCTCTAGTCAGAAGAACACAGCCTAACAGATAATTTGAACTGCTGGAGTGGTACAAAGAGGGTGCCATAATGGTGACATTGTAGACCAAAAAGCTTTAGTTCAAGGCAAAGTAAGTAAGCCTTTATAACCATGTTACCCCACTCTGCATACTGCTATGATTTCTCATTTCCTCCACCACATGAAACATAAGCTGCTTGCTTCCACTTTACAGTTTCTTTGTGGCCTCTCTCTGCCTCCCCAACCTGCAGTTGTTTGCTCAGTGCCTAGCAGTCGATGCCTGCCTCTGCTGGCTCTGGTTGTGGGCATCCTTTACCCACTTGTTACATTTGGGTTCCCTTCCACGCCTCTGCACTCACATATGGGGAGAATTTCCTATAAGCGTCTGCAAAATCACTTCATTGTCCTCTGTCTTATTCCTCTCTAAAACTCTACCTACGAACAGCTTGAAATCAGCCAGACTGCTGGTGTGTTAATGCAACCACCTGTTACACCAATCAGTTTTGGTTTGTTGTTTCTTTATACTCCCTTGCATCCTTTTATCCTACATCTGTCTCTTGCTTTGATTATAAGGTCCTTGGAGCCAACATCTAATGTAATAGGATCTTAATCTATGGCTAGTACAAACTCTGGGGTAACAGAAACCGTAAAAATGAATGAGGCAGTTGTGCAGGAAATGTGCATCGTCATGAAATGGTATCAGCTGTGATAGCGTTGTCACAAAATGCAATCACTGCATAAAATACTGATCTCAGTGACTGGTCAAAACTCTTTGACTTTAGTGAAACCCAGGATATTGCCCTCTGTCATTAAATCTTCGGATAGACACATGTTTTTGAGTAATCTTTTTTATTCATCAGAAATGATCAGAAACCTCCCTCTTTGAGGTGATTTTAATAATATCATTACCTGTTGGCCACTGTCTTATCTTATCTGGTCTTCATTCTCATTTCTCACCTACCTGTTCTGCAGTGCAGAATTATGTGTGTGTTTATATACTACCAAAAATATTTATGACTGTTGTCAATAATTAATAGTTACTGACAGTGAGAATATTACATGAAGCACTTTGTCAGAATGAATCTATAAATTACAGGAGGTTACACTGATGAATAATCAAAAGTGTTTTGCATTTATCATCTTATCTCAAGCAAAGCAAACAATCCTTTTAGAAATACTGCTGTACAATCCAAGCTGGCCAAAACCAGCTTTGGAGTTCAAAAATGCCCACTCATGTTTAGGTTGAACACTCAATATTTCCTACTCTTTGTTTCATAAATATAAATAACCATTTGGAGGAAAATTCTTTCTAGAATCCTGCATATCTCAAACTGAAAAAATAAGAAACGTTTCTGAGAAGTGAGAAATGCTCTATAATATGAACATGCTGCTTCTGTTAACCCATTATTGATGTTTGATTTTTTTGTTCATTTTACAAGAAGCTCAGGGTGCCCAGATCATGAGAACATATCTTTCCTTTTCCTTCCCATTTCCTCTTTCTCTTTTTCCTCCAAAAGCTCAGAACTCAGCTGACATGCCCTTGACATTATTTTAAAACACCTTTTGACGGTCTTGTCAGAAGGGACAGGGCTGTTCTTTTTCAAAAGCAAAACTCACAGGCAATTTAAAGATTGCAAGCTGTGGCCCGTGTTCCACTGGAGGCATCGGGCTTTCCCAGGTGTGAGAATGGGTTCACAGAAAGTTCAATTGTTCACGGCAAAATTGAAAAATGAAAAGGAGCGAGAAAGAAGGGGTACCCCCCGCCAACACACACACACATCTCCCCCCGCCGTGCCTCCCCCCTCGTCCCACGAGTATGCAGACTGTACCCCATGCACATCGGAAATGGACCCGGCGAGGCTCTCGGCGCAGCATGCACACGCGGAAGGGAAGGAAAGGGAAGGGAGGGGGATGCCTTCGCACGGTCTGATCATCACCATAAAGAGTTAAAGAGAGAGTGAAATGGCTAACGTACACACACCCCGCTCCATACCGGAGAAGAGTCTCCCAGCTGAGGTTTATGCTCTGTGAGGACCAGGCTGAAACTGACCGCCCCCACGGCCACGCTGGACACCCCTAACCCTATCTCCAGCACGGAGAGCACCAGGAGGCTCCCGATGATCTGGCTGCTGGTGCACATCCTCCCTCGGTCATCCTTCCTTCCCGATCAGCCGGGGAAACCGCGCATCCTCCTTCTCCTCCGGCGCTCCC
>NW_009208488.1:0-19595 GCF_000690835.1 Fulmarus glacialis
TGCTTCCGCGTTCATCCACACCTACTGTTGAACAAGCCAGGCCTTAGAAATAGCAATGGTTTCTTGAAAAACTGAGCTGGCATATTTTCAGAAAAGAAAAGATAAAAACCACAAAACCCAACAAACCTTTTGCATGTTTTGGATTGTTCTTTTCAGGCCCAGTGACATTATGTCAGAAACTTCTGTCCATACCTGTTAGTCACTGTGGACTCAGAGTCTGGGGTGGAGGGATCCTTGCTTTCGTGATGAGAGCTGGTTCTCTGAGTTCTGCTGCATTCAAGGGGTGTGAACACTTGGAACAGAGCCAGTGCTGTGCTCCTTAATCATTATCATCATTAACTGTATGAAAATGCAGTAAGCACATTGCTTTCCTATGAAATGGTTAATATTAAAGTAAGACATACCAAGACTGGAATTGGCCATGGACTGAAATGCATTTCTACTGTATTATTTATGGGGAATGAACAAAAGACATTAAAACCATCTATATTATTATATTTAAAAAAAAAAAAAAACCATATTTAAGGTCAGTTCAGTTCCATGATAACTACATTCCTTAAGTGCATTATTGTGTGCTTGAGTATAAAAGCTTGATTTAAAGTCATAGGGTACAATGAAACCCTGAAGTGTTTAGGGGGCCAAAACCAATATATTGGTTTTGAAAGGAGCTATTTGGTGGTTTATCCTGAAAAAGCAGTAAACTCCTGTATGTCAGACAGCTTTTTTCCTTCTTACCTTCTTGGTAGCTATTGCCTTGGAAAATTAGTCACTTCTGTTATTAGAAGGATCAACAGGGATATAATAATCCTAATGCACTGCTTCTTTAGTACCTTTCCTTTATAGATCTTAAGACATTTTTGTATTTAAAGCTTCATACGACCTTTGTGAATAAGTAAACGGAATTTAGTAGGATAGCTTCAATCCTGCTTAAAATCTATTTCCGCCCCCCACCCCCCACCCCTGAAAAGCAGTAGCATTTGTTTAACTGTGCATACCAATGCTGCAGAATAGTTTTTAAAGGTAACATAAGAAAAACTCTCTCCGTGCAGAGCTGTCCAAGTTCAGTGTTGAAAATGACAGTAAAAGTCTTGCACAGAAAGAACCAAAGGTGGTCAAGTTTTTTTTTTTATCTTGTACAGAAGCAGCTGAGACTCATGAGATCCTTTAATGCTTGGGTGGGGTCAGGATTGGTTTAGCATTAACTAAGGTGTTGTTTTTTTGCTGAGGTTTAACATAGGCGAAGTGATTTGTCTGCCTAAAGCTCTGTGTAGGATCAGAGTCTCAGAGAGAAAGTATCATTTAATGAATCATGAGCACAGCTTCCAGTAGCATGTGATGGCTCTTGTCATCCCTGAACAGTGCACCTGAGGATTTGGGAAGCAGAATAAAACATGAGTAGTTACAATACCTTGTAGCGGTTATCCAAAATACTTGCTACTGCATTGCAGCAATCTTGTGATGTTAAGCTGTATGGTGTTTGGGTTTAGCATTACACATACCAGTTATGGCATTCCCTGTTTAAACTTCTACAAAGAAAATAATAATGTTACTTCTTTTCATGCTATTAATGACTTATTGTCCATAGAGGAGAAAACATAATGCATAATTTAAGCAAAAATATGTGCTACTAATTAAAGATATATATGTAACTAGTAGTTACTTGTGTCAGCCAATATATATTTCCCTTACTTGTGTCAGAAAAGGGTTTTTTAAATTAGTTTAATTTTTAATTAATGTAATTAATTTAATTTTTAGTTGCTGTAGCAAATATGGAGAAAAGCAGTTACCTGCTGTCGTATCCTTCAGTAGTGCATTTCTTTAACATCTAGTATACTTAATGCAACCAAAATAGACATTGTTTAAAAGTGAACTGCTATGAAGTAAATAGCTGTTTAAATTGACACAATTTACTTCAATTTGCTTCAAACGCAATTTACTTTACACAATTTACTTCAAGACTGGTTTGCTACATACTGCTGCTGCTCTGCTACTGTGCTAAGCTGTGGAAACTTAAAGATGTCTTGATCAGACATTTCAGCGTTGAACCTGTTTTCAGTAGGAAGTTGGACTACACGATTTTTGAGTCCCTCCTACCCTGAGTAACTGATTTCTATCAACTCTTTTAATTGTTTTAGACATTGTAGACATATATAGGCACAACTTTAGAAATTATTAACATGTTCTGGTAATTATATTTTTCATAATACCATATAGATGTGGAAAAATAACAGTTCTTTCTGTTATTCCACGTCAGTTGAACCATTTGGAAAAAAATCCTTGATTGTATGAGATGAAAAATGCTTTATCAAAAACTTGACTGTGAAATTATTCAGTTTGAATGACTGAAGATTGCTTTTTTAGGAGTTTGTGATTGTAATAAATAAGAAATCAACTTCTTTTCAGTGTATTTTGAAACTGCCTTATTTGAAAATCGTACACTTTACCAGCACAGTACTAGTCTCTAGTTAAAGGTTACTCCAAACAATTGCTGTGAAATGCAAAAGAAGTAATGAGCTGTATGTTTTCAAATCTCTTCCAGCTAAAAAGAAGAAGAAGCCAAAGCTCTTAAACAAGTTTGATAAGACCATTAAAGCTGAACTAGATGCTGCAGAAAAATTACGTAAAAAAGTAAGTTTTGAATGTTTCCCTCAGGACTGTAAACAGCGGACAAAAATGAATACAATGAAAATTAACTTCAGAAAAGGGAAAACTACTTTTAGATTACTTTCTGTGAAATTAACTTTTAAAAATTAAATATTCAGTACATGTTTGTCCTTCAAGTTTCATTTCTGTTGGATAGTTTATCTTTAAATTTTTTGAAGTCATGGGTGTGTGTCTATTCATGTGTGTTTGCACACCTTTAACCTTGAAAATATTTAGCTTAACTGTTGAATTCCTATCATCAAAAAACTGCTTCAATTAATCACACTGTCCTATCACTGTTGTCCATTTGAGTGTTGAAGTCACCTATTATCAGACCACTTAGATAATATAAGTGTGTAGTATGTATCTCTCAGTACGTGTTCATATGCTTCATGAGCATTAGGTGCAAATCTTTGTAGTAGGCTTTGTTTCTGCTGGAAATGTGTGTCCCCTAAGTGTCTGCTCCCATACAGCTGCTTACAGCACGAAGCCGGTGTTCCTGCTCCTCACCAGTGGATCTTAATATCAGTCAAGCAGTTTTGGTAGTTTTGAATTTAATAACTTGACTGTGAAAAACAAGCTAAAAAACCCCCAACAATAAACAAGAACTCTTCAGTCATCAGCACCTGGGGGTGCTGGTCGACAGCCAGCTGAACATGAGCCAGCAGTGTGCCCAGGTGGCCAAGGTGGCCAATGGCATCCTGGCCTCTATCAGAAATAGTGTGGCCAGCAGGAGGAGGGAGGTGATCGTGCCCCTGTACTCGGCCCTGGTGAGGCCGCACCTCGAATCCTGGGTTCAGTTTTGGGCCCCTCACTACAAGAAGGACATTGAGGTGCTGGAGCGTGTCCAGAGAAGGGCAACGAAGCTGGTGAAGGGTCTAGAGAACAAGTCTTATGAGGAGCGGCGGAGGGAACTGGGGCTGTTTAGCCTGAAGAAGAGGAGGCTGAGGGGAGACCTCATCGCGCTCTACAACTACCTGAAAGGAGGTTGTAGCGAGGTGGGGGTTGGTCTCTTCTCCCAAGTAACAGGCGATAGGACGAGAGGAAATGGCCTCAAGTTGCGCCAAGGGAGGTTTAGACTGGACATTAGGAAAAATTTCTTTACTGAAAGAGTGGTCAGGCCTTGGAACAGGCTGCCTAGGGAAGTGGTAGAGTCGCCATCCCTGGAAGTATTTAAAAGACGTGTAGATGAGGCACTTAGGGACATGGTGGTGTTGGGTTGACGGTTGGACTTGATGATCTTAGAGGTCTTTTCCAACCTTAATGATTCTATGATTCTATGATTATTCTTGAAGAGAGCAAGACTGACTGTGCAGATTTAGCTTTATATTGCTATCCATGCAGCCCCAGAGTTCCTGTAGGTGTATGATGGTGCTGAAGTGCTACTACACAGAGAGCACTAACCTCAGGCTGCCTCTGCTCCTGCTCTTCACTAGGAGCCTTGTTTACGTGTCAGAATACAAAAATAAAAAGCATTTTCATGCTTCTTGTTACTTAAACAATTGGTTGATGAGAGAAAAGCATAACAGAAACTTTTGATGAGCCTATAGGGTCAGTTGGCTGACTCTCTTTTCCTGCCTGTGTCTCTTGGTGAGTTGCAGAGAGTCATGTTTGTCTTGTAGGAAGCAGGATAAATTTAGTGACAAATCAGACATATGTAATATTTGAAGATAGCAAGACAGTTGTGTATAATAATCCCTCATATTTATAAAGCTGTAAGAGTTGGAAGTGGCAGCAAGATCTAATGCCAAATTTTGCTGAGCAGTGCTCAGCTCCTATTTAACAGCGCAGCTGGTTCTTCTCAACTTCCATCCTTTCTTGCTAGTCAGCAGCAATCATGAGAATACCATAGTTACGTTTGGACTTTGTATGGGACAGGGAAGAGACACAGAGCACGTGAGGTGTCCTGAGGGACATCGTTATTCAAAACATTTGGAGGAAACAGCCATTCACTATGGATGAGTCTAGTATTTCCCCTAGAAGAACCATAGTTACGATACTGCTGGTCATGTGAGGTATGCAGAGAGGAAATTTCTAGATAGGTATAGAACTTGCTTTCTTTTCTCTGTTACATTCAGTTTGGATTTTGTTATTAGTAATAGTATCTTTCCATTTTGCTATAGGCAGGTTGTTGTCATCTCAGCATTTTTTCCAGTCAATAAAGGGAAAGTGAGTAAAATAAAAACAAAGCTATTCATTTTAACCATGGAAGTGGATAATATTGTTTCATAAATAATGACAATGGATTTCTCTTAAATAAGCAGGCAGTCCCAAGAAAAATATGAGTGAAAACTGTTGATTCAGTCTGCATTTTTTTTGTTTTTCTTTAGTTTCCCCAATTAAAAACCAAAATGTGTTAATAGGTCATGCATCCTTCAGCATTTTTATTAGATAGAAATGTTGATAAATATCTCTACCTTTCAGGGAAAAGTTGAAGAAGCTCTAAGGGCCTTTGAAGCATTAGTGAGTCAATATCCACAGAGTCCTCGAGCAAGATACGGGAAAGCACAGGTACAAAAAAAAAGAGAGCCATAATTGTTAAAAAAGATAAAATAAACCTTTTTAAACAAGAGTTCTAAGCCCCCGTCAGACTTCATTTATAATTTTATGGTTGTTTCCTAAGGAAGAAAAGAATTATGTGGTCTGTCATATTGTATCAGTTTCAGTCCTCTATCCTTCCCCAATTACTTTGGGAGCTTTTGTCTAACTTTAGTCTAGTGGGAAGTATTGTAAATAACACAAAAATAAGATACATACTGGAGATGTCATGAAAACTGTCAGACGAATGGTAAGAGAGAAATCCCAACTAATGTCCTAGTGCAGGAACAACAGGCAGAACTTAGTTGTTACATACTGTTTGCTGCAGCTGGTAAATCAACCCATCAGTCAGCTCTGGACTAAATGCTGCTTTTTGCTTAGTGGGAATAGGAAAGGGGATTTGGAGTTTTTATAGAGAGAGTGTTAAAGGATAAAGAACTCAAATTCATAGGCAAGAAGGCGTAATTAGCCTTTTCTTGTGGAATGAGTTCTGTTTCAGATGTTCTCATCCAAGAAAAGAGAAAGCATTGGAAAATAAGCTCTGCGTTTGTAATACTTTTGAGCCATATTGGGATGTCTCAAAAGAGAATAATTCTTTGTATTTTCATAAATAGTAGGATAATCCCACTGCACTAGGTATAATAAAAGACTGCTTGAACTCCTGTTAATCAAGATGAGCAAAGTGAAACAATCACCGTAGAAGGGAAAAGCTCTGCATTTGTAATACTTTTGAGCCATGTTGGGATGTCTCAAGAGAATAATTCTTTGTATTTTCATAAATAGTAGGATAATCCCACTGCACTAGGTATGATAAAAGACTGCTTGAATTCCTGTTAATCAAGATGAGCAAAGTGAAACACTCACCGTAGAAGGGAATTGTGCTGTTACACAATTAATGAGGCACTTGAATTGGAGTCACAACCAGTTTTCACTTGGTTAATCATAGTCATGCTAAAACCAAAGCCATGATTATCCAAAAAACTATCACACAAGCACTTGATACACAGCAGACCAAACACTTTAGTGCTCTGTGTGATGGATAGTCTGCTGAACTATTTGCCTTCTTACAGTAGGACACCTCTTCGGTTCATATATATGATGGACTTGACTTGATTAACTTACGCTTTTAATATTTACCTTTTTTATGAATCTACTCATTATATCTAAGAGAATATGCTTCCTGCCTCCTCATTACCTCACTGCTTTTAGGGAGGAGGGCAGATCATTGAAGCCAGCTGTGAAGCTTATTCTCATTCAGAATTCCCCCCAGTGACACAACTTCATTTGTCCTTCTACAACAGTTTGTAGTCACAACCTACTACTTTAGTAATGCTTAAAAGGTCTTACAGACCTTTTAATTACGATCTGAAGTCGTAATTAGCATACACTTTCTGGGAATGTATAAAAACAGCTATAAATTCATTTCCATTTTCAGTAGCCTTTGTAGGCTCATACAAGTCTTTTTACTGAACACTCACATTAACATGACCAATGACAACTTATTGAATCCAGTATGTGTAAGTTGAAGCTGTTTGAAGGAACGGGAAAATCATGGGCTTCACTGACAGATGGATTATTCTTAGGATTTACATTGTAACACCGTATTACTTTTAAATGGGTATTTATACCAACGCAACACATTCAAATTTGCTGTCTCTCGTCACTAAGTAAAGGTAAAACTGCAGAGAAGGATAAGGGTGAAGGCCATGAATTCACCACAAGAGTGTACTTCTCCATTTCTGTGAACCATGAACCAACATTACATGCTAATTTTGTAGGTTCAGTTTCTAATAAGACACGAGGATTCATTTTTCTGGATCTTGTAATAGCTTTATAAGGGAACTATTTCCCCCAAAATTCTGCAAAAGATTCCATAATTAGAAGTGTTTTTCAGAATTCTGAGCAATTTCTGATTTGATTTCTGGAGCTACACTTAGGACAGATTAAAATATTCTACAGAAATTGTTAACATCTTTAAGGCTGAAAAGAACAGCAGATAGGTCTTAAACCTCCTTTTATTATTTATAGTGTCTATACTGGTGAATTTATGCAGATTTTATGCTGACAATTTTTGCCTCTTATTTATGTGTCTTTTACTATTCTTTGCCCTGCAATTCCCTCAATAAAAAGGAAAAGCAAATTCCTAGTGAATGTACGTCAGAAAAATAATTTATTTCTTAAAACTGATTTCTGAAGTTATCTCTGAAACCAGCTGATGAACTCTTTGGCTGAGTAACCCTATTTTTTGGTATTTCCCATACTCAATTTCAAAGTAACCCAAGGAAAAAAAGTAAAGGACAGAAGTGCAAAAAGATTCCAGATGTTAACTACTTACTACAGCATATGCAGCTAGCACAGTTGAAGCTGTTTCAGTTAATGTGTTTGATATAACAGTGAGTTTAGATAGACCAGTAGGAGCTTCTGCACATGCATTGCTTGCGACGTACCTACACCTCGCTCTGCTAATTGACTTAAGAACATAAACCAATAAAAATAAAGCATTTGGGAAGAATGCATTAAACACATGAAAATGGATGCATTTGTATAAACAATTCAAAGTAATGCTTTAAAAATTCAGCATTTGAGATATAGTTGGCTCTTTTTCAGCTGTGGAAACAAATTATGAATGTGCCATACCGCAAATGAAATCAGTAGTAGCTTCCATCGGCTTCACTGAAGCTGTAATTTCACAGTGGAGATCTCGTATATCATTTGGTCTGCTCCTGAGCTTGATGAATGAATTTAAGTTCTAAAGAGTTGTAGGGTAGATACTCTATCAATATATGCAAGAGTAAAGCCAAATCCTAATTATTTTTCTAAGAAAATGTGTCTGAATATATGAATGCAATGTTTGTTGGTGTGTTTTGATCTGTGTATTACTGTGTGTGAGGCTTAGTATACAAATAATCCGTAGGCAACGATTTACATTTCTTCCATATTATTGAAACAGATTGCTTCATTTATTTTCGAAAGCAGAAATCATGACTTCTACAAATATTAACCAAAAACCTGTGTTAATGTATTTTTTAGGTTCCCATTTTCTCGTACTTATGCTTTCAGTTTGCAGGAAACGAGAATTAACAGTACTTCTAATCTGCCTTACCATAATGCACAACCAAATAAGTTTTTCATTGTTATGCCAAAATTATATAGATTAAAAATAATTCTAAAATTATTCCCATAGTCTAACAATTGCATAGTTTGCCTTTTAAGAAAACAGAGTTAGTTTTAAGACTGATGGTTTATTAAATGTTCTAATAATGGTTTTGTGGTTCTTTCTAGTCTGAAGATGACTTAGCTGAGAAAATGAGAAGTAATGAGATGCTGCAAAAAGCCATCAACACCTATGATGAGGTGGTTAGTCTGCCAAATGTCCCTTCAGATCTGATAAAACTGAGCTTGAAACGAGAAGCAGACAGGCAGCAGTTTCTTGGTAAGATTTGAGGATGGTGTAAAAATTATGGAAGTTGTGTGAGCAAGACTTTCAAAAGATCACTAAGGATTTAAAAGCGCCAATTCCATTGAATTTTTGGTAGGACTTGTGTTCCTAATCTCTTAAATGCTTATGAATAATATTTTTAAATTCTTTAATTTTTTTCTAGGGAACTAGTGTATATAATTGCTTGTATGACAATAGTGCCTGTAGACAACAGTGCACTAGGTGCTATGAGAAGCTATGATGGTAGGTGGCCAAAACAATTTTTGACAGAGAAAGAAGAAAATGTTCTTCTTTTTCTACTGAAGCTGAGGGAAATCATGAGGAAATTAATGACATACACAGAGTAAACATACCCAGAATAAATTTTCAGTAAACATAGGGAAGAATGGAGTTGAACTCAGGGATAACATCCGAAAGTTTAGATCTCAATTCTGTGATGTACAAGAAGTGCTGATTAGAATATGAGGCACAGTCAACTTTAGAGAAAAGAGTTCTGTTCCCATGGGTTGGATTTTAATACCAACTCGTTTTAATCTTGCTGTTCCTCAGCAAGACCTTGTCTAGGAAGTCAGGGAATGTAATTTTAAGCACATAAAGCATGATTAATTTAATAATGGAAATATAGTGGAACTATTGCTTAACACTAGAAATGCGTTTAATTACTTAATCAAGTAAGACAAAGTTTATTTTGATATGTTTACCTAGTTTTGTCAAGCACTGACATCTGTATGAAAGAGCAACCAAAGCTTAAATAGTGTTGTTACTGCTACACTGTGAACGGTTCTCCACTAGAGGCTACCATAACACTGCATGATATGCATTCGCAGTGATTTCCTGAAATATTCCTTGTACGGCTACACCCCCAGTGACAACCAAGCAGCTGAATATACTCCTATCTGCACAAGTTTTTTTCAAGTTCTGCTGCTTGATTGTTAGTGAAAGTGGAACACCTGGCTCTGATTTGTGTTTTCTTCGATGTTGTGTAAGCATCTTACTACTGTTACTCAAATCTGTAGTTGTAATTAAGTCTTGCTCAATCAAATTAGGTCGCATGAGAGGTTCCCTGGTTACTCTACAGAAATTAGTTCAACTGTTTCCCAGTGATACTTCATTCAAGAATGACCTTGGTGTTGGTTACCTCTTGATAGGAGATAACAGCAATGCCAAGAAAGTGTATGAAGAGGTGAGTTTCCATTCCAGCCAAGGAAAAATATTATTTGCATTCATGTGTTCATTCTAAAGGTTGCTTGCTTTTAATGTTTTTAGTTGTTAAACATTTTGCATGTCTGGTTTTGAAGGGTTAATATAGATACGATTTTTTTTCTAGTGCAGTTCTTAATTATCTTCTAATTTTAATTCAGATTTCCTGATACTGTCACATTGAATGTTTTTCCTTATAGACAGAGAAATACAGATGTTCTTCATATGCTTAATAATATTTGATTTCTTATACCTTCTGGTAGCCAGGTTTGGAATATATTGACAACGTATATAGATGTAATGCATGGTATAAAAAAAGATGTCTTATCTGCAAGACATGGAAAGCAGAAGTAAGCCTGGTTTTTTTTACAGGAACACCATCTCTAACCATGTGATAAAGTAGTTCAGTACTCACACAGCTATTTAACCTTTGGTTTTTCATGATTTTTGTAGGCAGCCTAAATTCTGTTTTTCTCTCATGACGCTTGTAGTGCGGACAGTTCATTGGATTTATATTCCTATCTTATACTATGGTTATCAGGCTGGGGAAATTTCACTGCCAGGAAAGGCCACTCTGCTTCTGTGATTTAGAAACCCTGTTAACATCTGGAAACTCTGACAGATGCGGAGCTTGACATCACTGATAGAGCACAAGCCATCAGCACCGGCTCGGAGATGGTCTCACTGATATTGGCATGCTTGTTGCAGTGCTTATTTAGTACAGACGTAATATGGTAATTGGCTGGTTATGTAGACTGAGGACGTGTCAGCATGATTAGTACCACCTCCTGAGAATAAAGGCATGGTTTTCCGTCCCCCACATCTGGGAGTCTGAGGGGATTCTTATCTCAGGTGGTTTCTCAAAGAGAAGGAGGACATTCAACTACATTGTTGGAAGCAGGAGCCGATCCCTGATAATACCGTTTTTTTCCTCAAGCTCCTCTGGTAGTCAGATGTTGCCAGAATAATGTTTGCTTTGCTACTTTGGCTACTTTGTAGATCCCTCCATAAAACATTTCTGTTCAATAATTTTTGGCCTGCTGTCAAAATTTCTTAGAGGATTGGAAACATCAGCTTTTAAAGATAGAATATATTAACTGAACCTGCTTCGCAAGCTGCAAGGAACTTGAAAAAACAAAAACAATACTCCTCCTCGGCAAGATGTTCCTTTGCAATTTTTCACTATTTTGTTGCAAACAATACAGATGTTAGAACTTCTCAACATCAATAATCACAGGATTTTTTATAAATGGAAGAAGGTAATGAGTTTGCTATATAATTACTTTGATATTGAGTTTGATATACTTCAGAAGCAGTGTATACTGCTCAGATTAAGAACAGATATGCGAGATAAGAACAGTTCTGCTTTTAATATATTGTTTTCCATGCTTCCATAGACTTTATCCAGTATAATTACTGTTTTGCAGTTCACTAAACACTGAAATAGATAGTGATGTTCTGTCCGTGTAAAAGACCAACAAATAAATACCTTTTAAAAGGAGTTGGATTTATTCTTTTTAAAAATCATGTGGGTTTTGTCCATATTCTGACTATTCCTCAGGTTGAATCCCAACACATTAATGTAATTTTTTTCTTTGTTGTAATTCAGGATAAATTTACATGAAGAATTTTAAGAAAGAAAATACAGTCAAAGAAACAGGCAGAAGCTCACGTGTACCTGCTTTTATTCTTGGTTATACTGAAGGCTTCTTACATGATTTTGGGCAGATTGCTTAAGGGCCATATGGTCTGCTCTTGAGTGCTTCGCTCAGCTGTTGCAATGCATATTTGGAAGGTGATTGGCATATGGTTTGGAGCTCTGTGTATAGTCAATAAAGAGGGGGCAAACTGTGAAGAGTGGTTCTAGGAGCCTTCAGGAGACATCTTACTCTTCCCATGATTTTTGACAAATCTGGGTAACTTCTGTAGTATGATTAAATCCTCCTTGCTAGCGTAGGACAAGTTAGTAATTTCACAGAAAACGTAAGACAGCACAGACAAGAACATGAATTCAGTGCTGCACAGTAGATGCCTCCAATGTTTATGAATCCTGGGTTCTGGTTCCCACTGTAAGGTTGTTCATATGTTTTAGTCAAGTGTTCTTTAATGCGAAAGGCATGGGCATCTAGGAAGAGAGAGCAGAGCTCAGGACTCATCCTCAAGAGAACATACCCCTCGTTCGACTAAAGGCTCAGCTTCTTCCTGATTCCCCTCTGGGTCCCATTCTTTTCTTCATGGTTGTCTAACTTCTTGTGTATGTGGTACTTGTTTCTGCTCCTCAGGCAAGAGTTGAACACTCTTCTGTGCAGGAGAATCTAGACTCCAAATTTCCCATTTCCTGGGAATCTGCTAGATTCTTGGGCAAAATGTACCCATGTCCTTCTTTGCTTCCTGCTATAACATTTCAATCTTAATTCAGTGTTAGCAGTCCGTGTTAGGCATGGGCTGAGCACGCACAACCAGCTGGACCCTTCACAGGCACTGTACCCTACATTGGGATTGCAGTATATACCATTTCAGACCAGACTAACTGTAGCTGGCATCATGTCCAAGGAACTGAATAGATGCCTAAGGAATCCTAGTGAATGAAAACTTTCTGCTTTAAATTTAATGGCCAGTTTACTTATTTTCCATTCAATTCTTGTTTTCCATTCCAAATTTGTTATGTCTTAGCAGCTATCGAAGTGTTATACTCACATTTTTATTTCAGAAGTCTTAAATAGGATATGTTTCTTCTTTTAGTACAGAAGCGATGTGTATAAACACTGAACTTCAGATCAAGAGTTTTGTACTTACCGCTGTAGTGTGGTATGTAGTGTGGTAACAAAAAATACACGTTTCTAATACGCATTTGCCAGACTTTGTGCTGAACCACAAATGGAAAATGGTGTCCTTTTGGAAGGGATTTCAGTTTTTCCTCTAATGTTAAAGCATTTTCTTTTGAACATTACACTTAGGGACATGGAAACATAATATTAAACATGGTCCCAGTGGATATTCAGAGCTATTTTTATTTTCAAAGAAAACATAATGTTAAAAGTAGTCCTAGTAGAATTTAGAGGGGTTTTTTTTTTCTGAGGATCTACAGATTATGATAAAATATAGTGGAAGAGAACTTTATAAGACCAGTTACTCTGCTAGTAGCATTTTTTCTGCCTGCTATGCTGAGGCATGTCTGCATGGCTCAGTGCAGCATTATACAAACATGCATAAGCCAGCTCTGATTGAGCTATCTCAGGTACCAAAAGCAGAATATCCACATTAACACAGTACTCTGCCCTGGCTAATTAGCCATTGATAGCCCCAGAGGTTAATTTATATATTCATGATTAATATTTAATAGCTATGAGCAGTTTAGTAAAACTTATTTCTAAACATAATTAATATTGCATGCAGCAACAGCAACAGAGTAATACAATTTACATTAAATACTTCCAGTGTAATTTCTGCTGATTGTATCTCTTCGCTTCTCTTTAGGGGCTCTGAATGTAGATCATGCCTTAATGCAACTCAGCATAGTTTAAATGAACTGTAATACAGAAAATACTATTCTGTCTTAATTAATCAGATAGCTTTATCCTATATTTAAAGGAACTGTAATTAAAATGATATGGCTAATAAATATTTCTGTCAGTCATTTTATTTCACCCTGCAGGTACAGATTCTTGGATCAAAATGATTATACACAGAATGCTGTAGTCAAAAAGCATAAGTTGCATGAAGTGATAGCATATTATACTAGGGATCAAGCTCATCCTTACTATGAATTGCCAAGTTCACTTTTTGTTAATAATGTGTCATATTATGGACTTCAGATGGATTCTCAAATTGATTGTTCCTTCATAGTAGTTATTTTCTGCAAAAAGAAGTGAAATGCTGCTATTTTTAACTCAAAACATTTTATACCCACGTTGCACTGATTTTGGTTTTGCTCAGATGTAGTTTGTATGTAATAAGGTTTGAGAAAGCAGAGAAATTGGCCCAGAGGACTTGTTATGGTTTTGCTTGTAATTATTTTGATTGAAAAATTAGGTTAGACAGTGACTGGAAAAGGCAGAGGGACATGGCTATAATGTATGCAGACATTTTATCCATGGCATAAGTTTAGTAGCTTCAAAAATGGATTTAGGCAAGAGAAATTGTTCATCTGTTTTGTATTTAGTGACTGTGCTAGACATTCAGCACTTCTCAGCCTCTGTAATTCCACTGACTCCCAGGCACTTGTGATGATCCTCACAGACTGAGGATATCTCCTGATAAGACTGCCCACCCTTATTTTAAGGAGAGAAGAGGTGTAATGACAGACTAACTTGACCATGTAATTGATATCGCATAGAGCTACAAATGATATTGAATTATATATATATATAAACATATATATATACACACATATATACATGTATATACATATACTATATATACATCATAGAAACATGGAGCTGGAAAGTAGATCAAGACATTCTCTAATTTTCCCCTTGGCTAAGGCAGACCAAATGCACTTAAATTATCTCAGTAACGTTGAGGGTACATGTTTCAGAACTCAAGCCAACCAGCTTCACACCTCCTTTCCCTGAAACACTCCCCCATACAGTGATCCTTTCCTACAACTGTCCCTGTACTCTCAAATTTTTCTCTTGCACAGTCCCTATGAAATATCCATCTCTGGGTATTTGCCTATGGGTTTTCCTTTCCTGCAAAATTAAGTAAGGTTATAAGTCGGACATTATCTGAATCTTGTTCAGGATACAAAATCTTTTAGCTTAATTCAGCACGCTAGGTCTTGGTCTTGGTCAAAGAGTGCAGCACACAACTATACAAGAATAATTTATCCATCACCTTCTAGTGTGAAAGCACATTGAATCACTACCGCATTAGACCTTGCATTACCATCTGATAGCTTTGTCTTGGCCAAGCAAGTGTAAGCTCTTCCAGAGAGTGCGCCAGTTCACTGTCGTGCTGAGAACGCCTTTGTGTTCCCAGGGTTTGCGCAGTCTCATCACATGATGCAACCGTTACTTTACAGCATCTTTCTAAATTGTCCTCACTGTGCTTCGCAACGTAGTATATTTTTCTCTTGCCAAAAGTAGTTTGCCACCAGTATAAACCTATCTAATTGTAAACTATTTCAGGTATATTTCTATGCTACGCCTCCCATTACTGTTCTGTAGACTTGTTCAAAAGCAGCTGCTTTCCTTCAGGTTAGTCAAACCTGGGAAAGGTAACTTAAGTGTTAATGGTGTTAATTCTGTAATGTAGCATGCTGTAACTCAAGAGAAAGAGTGGAGAAAGACAGACAACAAAAAAATAATGCAATTCCGAAATTTCAGAAAATTCAGGAATAATTTTACTTCTGAGACTTTAAAGTTTTTGGCTTGTAATAGATTTTTCTGGAGAAACACAAAACTGAACGGGGAAAAGAAAGTACAGCCAAGCCAAGAATTTATCTTAGAGTCAGCAATGGAAGGAAATGTCATTGCGTCACTAAATAGTAATATGTGCACAGGTTTGTTAATTTGCATAGATCCATACGTGAGTATTTAATTCATTTGCTCTCAAACAGGTTCTAAGCCTGGCTCCAAATGATGGCTTTGCCAAAGTACATTATGGCTTCATTCTGAAGGCAGAAAACAAGATAGCAGAGAGCATACCCTATCTAAAGGTATTTTTCTTTTCTCACCTACAGTAAATGTTTTACCTGTAAAAAATACAATTGGAATGTATAAAACACGTCAAGGTAGAAGCATACTACTTACAAATCACAGTTTAAGATGTTGGAGTCATATTGCAATATCAATGCCTATGAACTGGAACAGACTTGTACATTGACTCATCAATTCTTAAACACCAAGTATTTGTTTTATTAGTGGTTAGCCCTAAGTACACAGCTGTGAATCTCAAATTGTTTTGAGTTTGTCAGTATGCTGCAAACTTAAGGTTCTTGAAAAATCCAGAGAGGGCTTACCTATGCTTCTGAGTGTCTGGGAAGAAATACCACAAAATAAAACCTTAATCCAGCTTTCTAAAATGCTTGTGTATATGTATATAGGGCCAGGGAAAAGTGTCCATCTCTGAATACACCTCCACCTTGGAGGGACTGAGGGGAGAGGCCATGGCATTTGGAAAACTGATAACATTTCTCAATGTTTTTTTATTGAAGTATTGTATTTGTCCAACATAAGTTCCAGGTTCCCATGGTGGTTATATTTTATAGCCAGTTTCATAGCCTGTCTCTTGCATAGAATTGGCAGCCTATTTACAGCAATCAAATGAACCCTTTTAGAAGTCCTATTGAAGTTTTTCCTTTTTTTTTTGTTTTCTTTTTTTTTTTTTTTTAGGAAGGACTCGAGTCTGGTGAGCCCGGCACAAATGACGGACGCTTTTATTTTCATCTGGGTGATGCCTTGCAAAGAATGGGAGACAAAGAGGTAAGCATTTAACATGCTCTTGCTTTAAAGTCTAAACCTCTGATGGACTGCATAATCCAGAAAAGCTTTTAAGGATGGACTTCAATGTTGAAAACACGAGTAATCCTATTGCAATAACAATCCAGCGTATGTGTGTAGAGGTCAAGATGAGCAACAGCCAAAAATCTGCCATTGCTGTGACAATACCATCTTTTAGCATCCCTTGCTTTAGAACTAACCTAAACTTTTGAAGCTTGCATGGGGCAGTTTGGACCGAGGGACCAAACATTTTTCAAAAATTCAGTGAAGGTGTTTTTAGAGTCTGTTTTCTGCTCCTACCATTTAAAACAATGATTTTAACCAGAGTTAAAAAAACCAATTACATGTATATCACTGTATAGAAGTTCTCTCATAGCTCTGATATAACAGTGTTCTGTAAACCTCCCTTCTTTCCCAAAGTGACCTTGAGCATCAATGAGTATGTGATAAAAGAAGACCATAAGAGGACTGAATGTGTGGGCTGAGTTATGGTATTTGTTCAGTAATTAAAGTAGCAAACAGATCAGAAAAGCAGAGATTTGTGCAACAAATCTGTTGCATGCCCAACAAAAGCAAACATATGCGAAAACCATAAGAGTTTCCAATTTGTTAATTTAAAACCAAATTTAATGTAAAAGCCAAATTTAAATGTGTGAATTAGCACTATTGCCGTAGTAGGGGACCAAAGGACTGTTATTAGAACTTTACTATAGGCATGAATTTAAAAACAAACAAAAAAAAACCAAACCAAAAAACCCTACTCAGGTTCCTGGATGGGAAATGTGAAAAGAATAAGAATAAAAAAGCATAGTGGAATTGCTTTTTAATCAGTTATCTAATAATAGGTCTGAAATAATGATACCTGAAATACTGTGAAGAATGCTGACCTCTTGAGTATCTTGAGTTGGTAGGCAGTTCTCCAATATGAACTGTAGGCAGGTGGACTATAAGGAAGCCTATGTTAGTGATCGTTCTTAAACCTGGTTCGTCAGGTTCTTTTTTTATAAAACATGGAACTCTTATTACAATACCTTATACATACATTGAAATGTAATAATATCTGTATTTTTTAAGTTAGATTGCCTTCTCTGAAAGTACAATAAAATATTCTTCCAATGAAGTTTTTTGAATTTAAAAGTTCATTTACAAGTGAGAATTAGTTGGCCTCATTCTATATGTAAACACACACGTGCATGCACACACACACACACAGCGGCAGCTTGTGCGCGCTTGTCTCTCTGTCTGACTCTGTCTGACCTTCTCTCAACAGAAAACCAGAAAGGAAATCCCTGTATGCTTCCGTGGTATATTTTGGGTTGAATGATTGAGCCTAGACCATCCCATTACAATGTTTGTAGATACCACACAGATGTAATTGATGTATATCATCCCAATCCCCAGGATAATTATGTGTTAATGTTTATGGAGTTAATGGTCAAATCTGCTGTAGAGAAAGTTTTAATCAATGACAAATTAACTTATTGGCATAGAGGAGACTTTTAAATTTATCAGTGGAAAGTCCACTGTTAAGCTAAATTTTTCTCACTGACCTTGCTAGACTTGCTGAACTTCAAGATTTAATCAAGAAAACAGATCAATATTTAAGGAACATGTGAAATTGCTATCACTGAAGGTTTGTGAAGGTAGATATTCATCTATTAGAGCTAAATTAGGAATTATGAATGTGGTCTTGGTAAGTGTTAGGGAAACAGTGTTGAGTATGCCCTTTCCAACTATAATTTGATGAAATGCCAAATTGACTTAAGAAAAGATAAATTAGAATGGTGGAAGGTATTACAGAACAAAGTGCTGTTCACGCAGAATGTATAAACTGAGTGCATCTCAAACAATTACTTTCCTGGAAAAGAAGCTATGCTATTGTAGCTGTCCTGAATAGTACCAGTGGTCATTATTTAGTTTTTCAGCTGCCAAGATCAGCATGTAAAAAGGAAGGTTTCTCATGGAAACTCAGGACTGGCAAGGATGAGCGAGGTAACCTAACCCTACTCCATGCTGTCAAAGGCAACCTCATAGCACAATTCTTCTAATAGATAAGGATTAACAGTATTATACATCGTGATTATAGGTGACGGATCTTAAAGAGCAGCAACGTTCATACTCATCAGTCAGTGGCTGAAGCAAGTAATTCATCCACCTTATCATTTGGGCTAACTCCAGACACTGCAAATGAATGCAGGCAGTCAGCATGAACGATCTATTGATATCCCACTGCTGTTACAACTTACATCTTGGGCAACATACGTTATAAATCATAATGCCTCCATTTCAGAGGCTTAACCAAGACAAAATTTAAAAATATATTGTGTATTACCCAAAGGTAATACATAATTTTTTTTTTTTGACCCATACACAATTTTACAAAGCTTCTCTAGGGAAAAAAGATGAAAGCTTATATATGGTCTGCTGTTATTCTCTTCATCCACACTGTTTTTTTCTGTACTTCAGATAAATACTGTAAGGCAACATTCTATTGCAGCCTTTCCACCATACTTCAAGAGAGTTATAAAGTTCAGAGTACCACATTTTTTAAAAGCGTAAAGAAAATTTACAGATTCTCAAAAAATAATCTATAGTTACAATATAGAGACTTATGTAAAAATTTGAAGACAAAACCACCCAAAGTAATTTCTTACCTTATATATGAAATTAAAAATCTCTAAGATGACAACTGGAAATGTTTAGAAATAATCCATTACATGAAGTATTTCCAGTAGCTTTTTGTTTTCTTGACTGACTGACTGCTAAGACTAAGTAAGTCTTAGTAAGTCACACACTCTTCACATGGCTGATGTGTATCCAAAAAAGTTTTGGTTTTCCTTCTAGTTTACTGGCTTCAAGTAAACATAAATAATAAGCTGACATGAATTGTTCTCCTAGAGATGTGTTTGAGTGTATGTTTCGCTTTCCATTAGACCCCATACATAAAATGATTCTTCTTTAGATTAAGAGTTAGTACTGTGATTTTTGCTCAATAAGTCTTTTGTTTTAGCCTTCATGTCAAAATGTGGGCAGATTAATGGACAACTGTCATACACTCATGAGTTAAAATAGGAGAAATTACTCTCTTTGAAAAACAAATAACAATTAAAATAGTTAGTCATGCAGGGAAACTACCCTACCAGAATGCTACTGGGGACAGTGTTCATCTTGTCCAGATGTCATGGTTTAACCCCAGCCAGCAGCTAAGCCCCACACAGCCACTTGCTCACTCCCCCCTGGTGGGATGGGGGCGAGAATCGGAAGGGTAAAAGTGAGAATACTCATGGGTTGAGATAAAGACAGTTTAATAGGGAAAGCAAAAGTCGAGCAAG
>NW_009208488.1:19825-22119 GCF_000690835.1 Fulmarus glacialis
GCTTCGTGTGCACCCTCAGCCTCCTCGCTGGTGGGGTGGGGTGAGGAGCAGAAAAGGCCTTGACTCTGTGTAAGCACTGCTCAGCAGTAACGAAAACATCCCTGTGTTATCAACACTGTTTCCAACACAAATCCAAAACATAGCCCCATACTAGCTACTATGAAGCAAATTAACTCTATCCCAGCCAAAACCAGCACACCAGATTTTCTGTACTCCTGCTGGAAAGAAAAGTGGAGGGTTTGGGTTTTTTTGAGGAGAACTTGGCAAGGAGGTGGGTACAGCCAGGGAAGGCGGTTAATGGTGAGGTGTAGGGGGAGTATTGTTAACTGGAAGCACAAGGGTGAAATTATAGGCTGTTTTATGTAGAGTGAGGTAAGAATAAATATCAGGTTGGGTGAAGGAGTGTGAGAACATGGTCCAAGTTTGGATGAGTGACTCTTAAGCAGAGATGAATTGGATAGGTTGCAGGCTTGGGAGGGAGCGAATTTCAAGTGGTATAGCTAGAGAGGGACTCTGTGCATGACTCCAAGTAAAGACGTTTATGGACAGTTTCTGTTCAAGGCAGGGATTGCTGCCTGCTTCAGCCGCTCTGCTTTGGACTTCCTACCTCATATCTCCCTGCTTAGCTGTCCTGTCATATCCGGGGTTTTTTTCGTGTTGTCTAAAATATTGCAGCTGTAGCGGCAATGCTGGACAGGAAGGAGGCAGCTATATGTAGCCTTCTCTGTATATGGTTCGTCACAGTGCTACTTATGCTGGATCTTTTCTTTCGAAGCATCCCATTTTCTTCCTCTGCAGGACCTTGTTTTGGTGCTATGTAGTGGTAAAGCAAGTTGTGGAAAGGTCTGGTAGCCTCAGTAGGTTTCTACCATGTGAAAGAAAGGGAAGGGACAAGAAAAATTAGTAGCATCAGCTCAATTCTGGTGTGGCAAAAAATATTTGAAGAAACTCAAGTGTATATATGTATTAGATAATTATGTAACAGTTTAGATCCATAAAGTCAGCACTATTTTCATCATCACAGCATCTCCATTAGCAGCAGAAGGCAGTCATCTTTAATTCATAGGTAGAGAGTTGAAACATAGAGGAAACAAGGTTGACCAAGATGACAAACAATTGGATCTCCCAAGTCCGAGGACAGCGCCTAGATTACTGACCCATATTTGGCGTGAATGGTTGTGAGAAGATTATCCTATTTTGCTAATGTTGGATTGGACAGCCTTGGCTGACTGATCTCTTTTGAGATTGTTAGTTGGGGTTTTTTGGGTTGGTTTGTTTTTTTTTTTTTCTTTTCCTTGAAGTGTTCGTTACTACATTACATTAGAATAATAACCCTGGCATCCAAAGAGACAGTCTGTCATCTTACCAAAAAAACATAAGTTACTTTTTTTCTGTGGAAGCTTGGCTGATGTGAATTTGGTTGTTAACAATTGCAATCTTTTAGGCATACAAATGGTATGAACTTGGATACCAAAGAGGTCACTTTGCATCAGTTTGGCAGCGCTCCCTCTACAATGTCAAGGGACTGAAAGCTCAACCTTGGTGGACAGCAAGAGAAACTGGTTATACGGAACTGGTGAAGGTAAGGCAGTTTGTTTCTGTATACTTTGATTTTATTTTTTTAATAACAACTATCATCTAAGGTATTAAGCAGAGAAAATTCTAATCTGTGAAGTCTGAATCACTGCCTGTGAGTACCAGACACCAATCTCACACTGAGCACGGGATTCAGCTAAGATACTATAAAATGAGCTCAGGCATTTTCAAAATTGAGAATGGGAAAGGATGGCTGAAGTGATTAATAAATACAAAATTTGCATGGTAGACAACTGTAATGTCTCAAGTGCAAAATGACAGCAAACTTTGGTAATGTCTGGGACACCCATTGTGAATTTTTAATTAGTCAGGAAAGGCTGTGTCCTTTGTCCCTTGTGTAATATTTGGTGACTTCTTTGGAAGCTTTTAATTGCGTAAGAGAAACAAGTGTAGACTCCCAGTGATGGATTTAGCAAAAGATAGCAACATAGAATTTAAGTTCTTTAAAGTTCTTTTTTTATTTACTGCAAGACAAGTAGTCTGGTTATTATTCATAATAATAGTTTGTGTTTCCAAAATAGCATAATTTTTATTATTTTATTTTAAATTTAATAATTTTAGTCATAATTCCTAAAAAAAAAAAAAGGGGGGGGAGAGGGTAAGAACTTTTTTTTTCCCCTGTATGTTTTCATTATTAGTATGTGGTTTAGCAAAATTATTCTGCACAAATAATTTAAAACCAGAAATGTTTATGTGCA
>NW_009208488.1:22141-32419 GCF_000690835.1 Fulmarus glacialis
TTCATTATACTTAGTTACATAACATGTTAAAAAAAACCTACTATGAAAGGATGATTTTATTTAAAAAAAAAAAAAAAAAGAATGAATTTAAAAAAGGAAGATTACTCCTTGTTATGCTTTTGATGGCAGCATAAATAAGGCTAGGAAACTTAGATTAAAGTGTGATTCTCCAGTGTAATCTCAGTCACACAAAAAAAGCAATTAGCTTTATGGACTAGCATTTGGGAAGATTTGAAATGTGCATGTATGGAACTCATTTTTGAGGAATGTGTAGGAAGAGATACTCCCTGTCACAAAGGAGATGGAGAAACTGGGAACTTCTTATCATACTTTTGCCAAACAAAAAAGAAAGAATATATATTATTTTATTGATGTTTTAGAGCTATCTGCAGTGATGTTTTACAGTCTCTTACATGTAAACCATTCAAATTCCTGAGTCACAGAAAGTAATGGTCCCTTCACCCTTGGCGTGAGGAGACAAGTCAGCTTTGAATGATGAAAGAATTCAGTTTCCTCTTATAAAATGGCCAGGGCTCCACCTTGAAGGGATTTTTTCAGATGGATCAGACCACATATGGAGGTCTTGGTTTGGATCAGCATCTTGCGTGGCTCCTAGAAGAGCCATTCAGAAGACCAGCAAGGATAGAAATTCAGCCCGACCTCCACAGCACAACTGCTTCTCTGAAATCCACTTGTACCTCTTCAATCCAATCATTTCGTGGTATATTTTTTAGCTGTTTTATTAGCAATATGTCATTGAATCTGGACTAAATTGTGGCTGCTAATTTACTTACATAGGTATCCTAATTTGGGGGATGGTAAGATTTACATTCTTCAAGATCATGTTCACAGTTGAAAGTATAAACCCAAATATAAGTTAAATGCATCAGGAAAAATATTTGTATTGTTGTGTTTCCCCCATAATTCAAGAAAGTACTTGAAGTTTTGAAAGAAAGCAGGCTTGATTCTAATAACATACGACGCTGCAAGCAAAATTTGAAGGAGTATTCTCCAGAAAGTAGCAAAAAATCATTGAAAACATTGGTTTTATTAATTTCTGAAATATTCCAACCTCTGTACGTGTTTTAGTTAAAAAAACATTATCTTTCCATTCCACAGCAAAAAACAATCAGCAGTTATTTCTTACTGCTTCATCTAGTTACGTTCCTCTTACATCTGTGCAAGATGTGTGGGCAATGCTACCAAATCCCAATGATAGTATTTGACATGGAAAACTGCTGGATGAAGGGCAAAGCACTGGAGGCCCTGACCCTCTCTCCCTGTGTTTCACCACTTGTTAAATGTGAACAAGCTATTTTCAGTGTCTTGGTAGCTTAACGATGCTAACTGAGGGTTTATTTGGGGCTGACTGAGGCAGTGCTAAAGCCAGACTGGCAGCTCTTTTTGGTTCGTTCTACTAACCAGCACAGCTGTGGTCAGTAGCATCTTATAGCACAGACCAGGCTTGATTTTGTTACAAAGGGCCGTGTGGTTTCTTGGGACTGGAGATGGAGATGTGAATTTTGACAGTGCCTTGCTTTTTCCACAGAAAACCTGAAGAAAAAACTCTCTTTTTTCGGTATTCGCAGTTTAATAAATTCCTTCTGAGGAGCGTTCAGCTCACCTAACTGTAGCCATGCAGACACGAGGCATATTGTCCATGCTAGTGGTCTAGTTTACAGGTCAAAAAAGAGGTATTTCTAGAGGATGATTAATTTTTACCATGTTAAATAACTATCTAAGGATGGCATGTCTCCCTTTCTGGTGTTAACTTTCCTACTGCTTTACTAAAAGAAGCAGCTTAGACAACTAATTTAGGCCTGATGTTTAACTGCCTGATGGGTAAGATTAAAGACAATGTCATACTTTATTCACTTCACTATTACCTACTTGCCTGGATGTCTTAAGGAAGAGGGGTTTTTTAGTTTCTTTAAAAAAGAAAATTAAAAAAAGACTGAGAATATCTCAATAACACTTAACAGGACGTGTATTTTGGTGGTGAATCCTGGTGAATTAGTGCTACTGTGCGGAAGGGAAGTGGATCTTTGCATCTCTTAAGCATTAATGGGCAGCAGGTAAAGTTTTTTGTAGTTTCCTTGAAAAAATAGGAAGGGAGCAGAAAACATAAGCCTTTAAATTAGGAAGAATGTGTCAAGTGATTTATGTAGAAATGTTCTGTTAATGTTTCTGATCTACAGTATTTCAGGCCTTTGGGTCTGGAGATTCAAGAAACACTTTCTTCTCTGAGCTCTGCTAAAAGGAAGCCTTACTTTTATCTTTGAAAACCCGTCCTCCTCCCTTGGGGCAATTAGTTTTCCATGGACAGTCTTACTGAATCATTGCATCATTCTCTAGTACCTTTTGTAGAACCTCAGTATATAGCATTATTTTTCTATTCTGGTGCTCATTTAAAAAAATAAGAGGTACAATGCTATTGGATCTTAGAGACTTTTCACCAGTCTGAAACTAATAAATAGGTAATCATAGAATCATAGAATAGTTTGGGTTGGAAGGGACCTTTAAAGGTCATCTAGTCTCATCCCTGCAGTGAGCAGGGACATCTTCAACTAGATCATGTTGCTCAGAGCCCCGTCCAACCTGACCTTGAATGTCCCGAGGGATGGGGCATCTACCACTGCTCTGGGCAACCTGGTCCAATATTTCACCACCCTCATTGTAAAAACTTTCTTCCTTATATGACCTAGGTAACTTTGTCCTTTCCTCATGTTGTGTCCATTGACTTTTGGAAAGGACCCTGAGGATGCTTTGCCAATAATGTACTACGGTGAATAGCCGATTGATTAAAGTAGATCATGTATTGTCAGTTTTCTCTGATGGCTTAGATTTTATTAATTAAAAGTTTAAAGTGCAGCAAGAAAAGCACAGAAGGAGAATGAAAGTACTGGCAACAGCACATATCTATAATTTTTTTCTGTAGAGTGACAGCTAGAGCTTAATGGTTTAGCTAATAATAGCTAAACATTCCTATTTAATGGATAAATTAAATTGAATTATGTATTTAAAGTGTGTCTGGATGCTTTAAGGGGAGCCTTGTGTTGAAAAGAGCAGAGATGATGCATGCATATGCTGATGTACAAGCACTCCAAGTGACTGAATGGCTGCAAGGAATCTATTTTGAAAGGTTTAAAATATTGCCCCTTACTTGGAGGTCATCAGCGTTCCCCAGCAGAGACACAGCAACTGATTGTGAATACTCTCCTACTCTGTTTCAGTAACAAAGTGAAATAGATTGAAGTCTTCACCATGATTTTATTTTATAGTCCAAAGGATTAAAATGGATGTGTGGTCGGTAGTTATGGCTCACATGAGGTGTAGTAACCTCTTAATCTCTGCCTGTGTCGTTTATGACCATGCATTTGAAAGGGTTTGACAGCACAGAGTAAGGATTCTTTTAACAGTCACACATGAAAATAAACCGATATTAAGAAATCCCTATTTAAATATAGTAACGTCTTTGCCAATAAAACCTATACTACTGCCAGATGTAAAGCAACTGTAAACTTCTATTATTGTTAGGAACTGTATTTAAAAAGCCATATGGAGGTTTATGGGAATCAGCTGCTAGGAAACAAGTACTTATGCTCCTGGTGCTGCTCGCCACCTGATTCTTCACTTGAAATCTTAGATATTGCACCAAATATAATATGAATTTGTCGCTCTAGCGTGTGGCTTGAATCCCTACATCTTATGGAGCATAAGCATATTTATCTTTTTTCTGTAGATACCAGCTCTTGGATCAAGAGCCTTAAGTCCGAGTCCTGGACTTAGTCATTATGTTCTAATGGTGTTATGCATTCTTACCATTCAAGGTATGCCTAAGAGTCTGTAAAATCAGAGAGATCAAGGCTGAGCTGTGTTTGAACTCCTGTAACTCTCCACTTCATTTCTACCTAGGAGTTGCCTTTTACTCGTAGTAAAGCACTGTCAGTGTCTTTTGTAGACAGGGTCCAGGTTTTCAGGAGTATAGAGATGATATTGATTTCAGTGCAAGTTATGTCTAAATCCATGGAGGAGCTAGTTCACAGTCAGTGATATGTATTCAAATCACTTCATATCCAACATGCTAGGGAAGGAGTTTTAAAAGGCAAGGACAAACACACACCTTTGGAGCTTAACTGTCAGCCTGTGGCACTTGTGAAGGTTTAGAGGTGACAAAGCAGCTGTTGCCTGCAACTCCTTGGACCACCAGTGCTCTTCATACATCATCTTGTCTGCATGGGTGAATGCTCCCTCTTACCTTTTTTCATACAAGGGAGCAGGAGTAGTTTGAGGAAACAGAGAAGCATTTGTAATATTTTTTGTTGATGTGTATCACTTTAATTTGAGGCCTGTGTAAATGCAAGTTATTCTTTTCTTTCTTTTCTCCAGCCAGTGCAAAGTCAGGTACTCAAGCTGGTATTTCCTTTTGTAGATAGGGTAGCACTGAATCGGTACCAGCACTGTTCCCATATTCATCTCTGATCAGGTGGAAACTTTCAGTCTTGTTTTGTACTCTGCATTCTGGAGAAGTCAGTTTTCCAAAGATATTATAAGAAACATTTCTACTTAATGTTAACTGTTAAACAAGTGTTATGGAAACCCATCGGTGGGAGAGAATAAGGTGAATGCCCCAGGAAAAATGGTAAGTGCTCTTTCAAGAGAAAAAACAATTTGCTAGGAAGAAGAGAGTACTGTAATAACAGAAGTGCAATCCTAATTTTCATAGGTCTTAGCCTACCCAAAAATGTTCTAGTGGGAGAAAGTCACTGTATTATAGACAGCATGTTCTAGCCATGGCTTGCTGAGCCTTTTATGATATATCAATGTACAACATACTTTGTGTGATCAGCCTGTCTTTTAATTGAAAAAACTCAAGTGGAAAATGCAACTCTTTAATTTAAATGGGGAAGGCTAATAACCGTATGGAGTTTTAAGGCTAAAAAGGAGTAGTTATATCACCTAGTCTCACAGACTTTTGAGCTTTACTCAGCTTTACACATGATATAAAGAGGCAGTGTGGGAACACACCTTAGCCTATTTTCAGTATGAAATTGGTGGAAAATGTCTTACAGAAATGCTTTGTTCAAGAGCACAAAGGAAAAATGAAAACTATTCACCCAAAATAAGGTTTAGCGAGTAAAGTAAGCAGCTGGGAAATGGAAGTCACTTTTATCCAGGTCCATTGTTATGGGTTTTTCATTTATATTGCTATAACATTAAAATGACTTATTGGTAGAATAAAAGGTTTTCTGATCTATCTGATTTCTACAAATATAATGTCCTAAGGCAGCAGAGAACAGAATTTTTAATTCTACAATCTTGTGGTTTTGGTGTTTATGAAGTACAAGCAGCTTACACATTTTTTTAGTAGTTGTGTCCATAAATCATCACCTGGCATTTGAAGTTGTATTTGATCTTTTTCAATAGCATCAGCATGTGCAAGTGAATCTTTGCAAACCTTGTTGAAGGTTTAAATCATAACTGTCAACTTAAGTGGCCTGTTTACATTTGTACTCTTTGAGCCGTGATGTTCTGCCAACGCCTGGGGTTCCAGGTTATGTGAGTGGTTTTCTAGTCACAGGAGTGCTTCCAGGTAACATGTGCTGTCTTTCAGAAGATCAATACTCTTCCTAGCTTGCAATACAAAATGATCTGTTAAAGAGCCCTTAGGCTAATCAAAAAGCAAGTCAAAGTGAGGCCTAGTCTGCAAAGAGGCTGAGGATTATTGAAATTTTATGATCCCAATGTAATTGAATCTGAGGAATGCTGTGAAAGATGTTTTTCCTGCCTTAACGTGTCAAAAGGGAATTGAATATAAAGAAACTTGATCATGATGATGAACATTTTTTTAATGCTTTTAAATTAAAAAAAAAAAAGTTAATAATGGCAGGGAAAAATAAAAACAGTACTAAAGCCAAACGCAGTAAGTTCTCAGTGCAGTAACATGGCTCTCTAAACAGTCCTTAGAAAAAAATTGGAAGCTTATTCGGGATGAGGGGCTTGCTGTGATGGATAAAAAAAGAAGCCTCTTCCTGCCTGAAGATGAGAATCTACGAGAAAAAGGAGACTGGAGTCAGTTTACCTTATGGCAACAAGGTAAAACATTTTGTATTTCTTCTCTTTCCCCAGTTTCACTTTCTCAGATTAATATAGTGTAATAAGGAGTAGCAACACAGTTTTTTCTGGAACCATTTTTGTAATCACTGAATCTGCAGAAGGAAGGAGCTAATAAAATAGTGTCTGGGACCTCTGCGGCAGTGAACATGAGTTCTTTATTCTAAACCATGTTGTCCCCAAGCACTTCTAAGAATCCCTTGAGGGTAATACTCCTCTTCTGGCAAAGGCTGCCAAATTTTTGCATGGTAATGCATAATACAGATCAGCCTGAGGGAAGACAGGAACATGGGAGAAGGCGCATCCTCAATATTGTGTTGTCAGCTAGGTGAGATCTATCATTCAGAAATGGTATGAGCAAAAGAATATGAGCTTTAATAAGCCTGCTGCCCTGGCCCTGAGCTCTGCAGTGGGAAGCCCAACTCTTGGAATGGCCTTAAATTCTTATAAGACTCTGCATACAAAAGAGTATTGTAAAATAAAATATTAAAAGCAGCTTATATCAAAATATAATCTGGTGTTGAAATTGTATGATGTTGGTGGCATTTTTCATCTTTTTTTCCTATGCAGCCTCATTAATGATTATACTTTTAGAATCATGTTTCAAAAATGGTAGAAAGCCTGTTCTTCACAAATAATTTAAAAGCAAAGATGTTACAGGCTGCTCTGATATTACAATGTGTTAACACTTCTGTTTCATAATCTGTAAAATGGGAATAATACTTACCTGTCTTTCAGTGTCAGCTCTTTGACAGCTTTGTTGCTCTTCTGCAAAGCAGAAAACAAGGAAATGTTCATTCATTGCTCTTACCAATGCTCTATCTATTATTTTCACTAGGAAGAAAAAATGAGAATGCTTGTAAAAGTGTTCCGAAAACATGCGCTTTATTGGAAAGATTCCCGGAAGCTACTGGCTGCAGAAGAGGGCAGGTACCTGGCAAATTTCTTCATTTTTGCAAATTCCTAATGCTGGGAGCAGGTGATTTTGAGGAATGTGTATAGAGGGGTGCATGACCTTGGTATATTTAACGATGCCTCAAGCACACAATGAAGTTAACAGTAAAAATATGCTCAATTTTAGCCCTCAATTTTAGCAAAGACAAGGTGAAATATGTTAGACTCTTTAGTTGAGCCACTTTACCTTGTGTTTCCTGGGAGCTCATGGTAGGTAAGTAGTTATTTACGAATAAGTAATGACTTGCTAAACCTCAGCCCTAAGTGACCTGGTCTGACTCATAGCTAACCCTGCTTTGAGCAGGAGGTTGGATTAGGTCCTTTCTAACCTGAATTTTTTTTTCTGGTCTGAACCTAACTTTACAAGACTAATTCAGTGAGTGAGATTCTCAGTATGATAAAATTCACCCATCTACCCCAGCCTGGCTGCATTAGACAGAAGGAGAATCACTTCATGGAAGCCAAACAACAGTACCGCTGTCACATGCTTCTTTCCTAAAGGTAAAGGAAGGAAATTTTACATCCATGAGCTGTGGCCTTGGGTGCCAACAAAATTTCTTTCAAGTGCCTGGTCTACACTGACTACTCGGCTACAAATTAGCCTCATTAAATAATGTAATAGACTTATATGGTGTGGATCAATACAAACGCAGCTGAATGAATGGCCCAACACAGATATCATGTGATTCTGTAGGATAGAATTTTTCATTATTCTTTTTTTTTTTTTCAAGTTACTGTATTTTATCTGTAATGACTACATGAGAATAACCTTCATGTTGCAAAATTAAGGATGCAGAAGTTGGAAAACACAGTGCTAGCATAATCCTAATTCAGAGCCTTTAGAGTAGTTGTAGTTGTTCAGCTTTTTCACCAGACTCTTGCTTTTGATGTACAGAAGCGCACTAGATGGCTACTGTTGTGGGAATGAACAAGGCTATTGTTTCATTGATTTGTTGCAAAGGCTGGTTGTAGTGAATGTAACTGATGAGAGAGGTCGTCACACTCAGTGTGGCTAACAGCAAGAAAACTGCTTTCTGTGGCATCCATAGCCAAAATGGATCTATCCCAGAGAGCAAATTCTTTTTGAGAGCTACTATTTTGTTCATCATTTTTTGGAATCCTGTATGTTATCACCAGGATATGGTTTTGCGGCAACATTGTGTATTCACAGCTATAGCTGTAGTCATGTGTTTTGAACATATAAAATGTGAAATAATCTGAAAAATGGGGCTCTAGAAATCTTAAGTTTTACATCCAATATCAGGGGATGCCTAGGACAATTTTGGTCTTATGCTAGCCATGCCTCAGATTCTTACTGGTAAATTAAATTTAAAATATCACCTAATCTCTATTCACGTACTGAAGCACTTGAAAGCAATGGGAACAAACACAATCAGGAAATTAGGAATTCTGTGTTAGATAGACCATTTGGATGCTTTGGGCACCTTGTGTATTGACAAAGATAAAAGAAATATAAAATAATCAACTACCTGCTCAATGCTGCTGAGAGACTGTGTAAGAACAATAGTAAGTGATCATATTATTAAAAATTATATCGTTCTTCTTAAAAATAGCAGTAAACTAAAAGTACCACAGGCATTTTAATTCTGGGCATTTCTTAACTCTTTGGAGTTTTACGTTACAACCATAGTATAACTCATTGGAAGTTCAAGACTATTTATATATAGCACTTGAGTACAGCGCATACATATAATTCACAGATATATCTAGTCTGATCTGCGTGGACAGATAACATACATGACAGTAATCATTCCGCAGTGCTGGTATATTAGCATTAAAAAAAATGTTTCTCTGGGATATTAGTAACTATCCTGCATAGCCAGTTATTTGCATTGCATTAGGGTCTGACAGGGCAATCAAGTCAACGCATCTCAGTGTAGCAGAGGTGGTCGGTTGGAGCATCTGTGTTCACCACGGCCACTGGAGGTTGTCACTTGCTGTCATAAGAAACTGCTGGTAAGCTGAAACCTCAGATGGTGGCAATGGCTAAGGCATTAGACACACACTGTCTTCTGCTGATTTTGTTACATTTGGAGAGCAAGCAATACCTTAAACCCTAAGATTTATCGAAGTTACTCTATCCCAGCCTGATGTGCAGATTTCTCAGTTGCAAAGACCCTTTTCACCACTGTCATGCGTTATTCACACTTCCTGTTCATTTCATTGCTGTAGAATCACAGAAGGGTTGAGGTGGGAAGGGAAGTCTGGACATTACCTAGTCCAACACCTTGCTTAAAGCATGAACTAGAGCAGGTTGCTCAGGACTGTGTCCAGTAAGGTTTTGAATGCCTCTGAGGATAGAGACTCTACAGCATCTCTGGGCAACCTGTTTCAGTGTACAGTAAAAAAGTTTTTTCTTATATTTAAATGGAATTTCCTGTATTTCAACCTGTGTCCATTGCCTCTTTGCCTTTCACTGGATACTGTTGAGAAGAGCCTGCCTCCATCTTCTTCACTCCTCCCATCAGGTATTTATATACATTGATAAGATCTCCCTGAGCCTTCCCTTCTCCAGGCTGAGAAGTCCCAACTCCCTCAGCTTCCCCTTGTATGACAGATGCTCCAATCCCTTAATCACCTTTATGGCCTTTCACTAGACTTGCTCCAGTATGTCCATGTCTCTCTCATAGTAGGTAGCACAGAACTGGACCCAGCACTCAAGACGTCTCACCAACTCTGAGTAGAGGGGAAGGGTCACCTCCCTCAACCTGCTGCCAAAACTCTCTCTAATGCAGCCCTGGAGACTGTTGGTTGTCTTTGCTGCAAGGGCACATTGCTGGCTCATGTTCAAATTGTTGTCTGTAAGGACCCCACAGTCTTTTTCTGGGAAGTTGCTTTCCAGACAGCTGTCCACGAGCTTGTATTGGTGCATGGGGTTATTCCACCCCAGTACAGACCTTTGCGCTTCTCTTTATTGAACATCATAAGGTTCCTGTTAGCTCCTTTCTCCAGCCTGCCAAGGTCCCTATGAATGGCAGCAAAAAAAATGTAGTGTATCAGCCACTCCTCTCCAATTTTCTATCATCTGCAAACTTGCTGAGGGGGATGCACTCTGTCCCATCATCTGAGTCATTTGTGAAGCTATTAAACAGTGTTTGACCCAGTATTGAACGCTGGGGTACACCTCTGATGAGTGGCCTCCAGCGGGACTTTGTGCCTCTGATCACAACTCTTTGAGCCTGCTGACCT
>NW_009208488.1:32450-53249 GCF_000690835.1 Fulmarus glacialis
CAGTTTTCAATCCACCTCATTGTCAACTTACCTAGTTTCTATTTCATCAGTTTGTCAATGAGGATGTTTATGGCAGACAGTGTTGAAAGTCTTACTGAAGTTGAGATAAACAACATCCACTAATCTCCCCTCATCCACCAAGCTAGACATCTCACCGTAGAAAGCTGGTTAAGTATGATTTCCCCTTTGTAAATCCATGCTGACTGCTCCCATCACCTTCTTTTCCTTTATGTGTTTGGAAATGGTTTGTTTAAATGTTCCCTAACGTGATCCTCCTCCACTGAGGGTAAGTCGTCTTTGCTCCAGTCTTTTCCACTGGTCTCAGGTGCCAGGGATTCCTGATGGTCTGTCATACCAGTAGAGATTGAGGCAAAGGAGGCATGTAGTGCCTTAGCCTTTTCCATGTCCTTTGTCATCAGATCTCCTGCCACATTTAGCAGCAGGTCCATGTTTTCCCTAGACTTCCTTTTACTGCTGATGTATCTGTAGAAACATTTCTTGTTGCCCTTCACTTCCTTCTCCAGATTCAACACCAGGAGAGCTTTGACTTTCCTAACCTCATCCCTGCATGCTCAGAGAGTGTCTCTACAGTATTCCTGGGGGACCTGACCCTGCTTCCAGCTCTTGTATAATACTTCCTTTTTGTGTTTCAGTTTTGTCTGGGTCTCCATGCTTCCTGCACATGGGGATGAACCATTCCCTAGCTTGGACGAGGTGATCCTTAAAAATCAACCAGCTGTCCTAGAACCGTCTTCTCTCCAGCACTGTATCTCATGGGATTTTTCCCAGCAGATTCCTGAATAAGCCCAAGTCCGCTCACCTGAAGCTGTGGGTAGTGATCCTACTTTTTGCCTTTCTCCCTCCTCATGATCCTGAACTCCACCATCTCATGGTTGCTCCAGCAAAGGCTGACAGTGACTTTCAAAACCCAATTGTCATCTGAAGGGGGCTGGTCAGTCTGGCTAACACAGGCCTTGTGTCTCCTGTGGTCTAGTCTTTTAAATGATAAGAGTATCTTTAAGTCGTTATAGGAAAGAAGTATTTTTCTGTTTGTAGATAGGAGATAGTTATTTTCAGGTTGAATGATTATTTAAAAAAAAAAAATGAAAAATATGCACATTTACACATGCACACACACCCCACAAGACGTGTTTTGTAGTACTGAATGCCTTTAGGATGTGAGAAAGCGCAATTGTTGCTGAGACTCTAACAAAAGGTGACATTGCACTTTTGGCCCATCATCAAGGATGAGATATAATGAAGTTCTGAACTCCTAGCAGTATGGTTGTGAAGCTGAACATGTTGAAGGCCTGCCTTTCTCTTCTTGCAGATCAAATATTCTATCATGCACCCGGGGACTCATGTCTGGCCCCACACAGGGCCCACCAATTGTCGGCTAAGGATGCATTTGGGCTTGGTGATACCTAAAGAAGGCTGCAGAATTCGGTGTGCCCAAGAGAACAGGTATGGTTGGGGTTTTGGGGATTTTTTCCCACCTTCCTCGAGGCTGAAAAAGAGGTGGGACTACATGTAATTAAAAAAAAAAGTGGGGTGTTTTACTGATCGGGAGGTGTAATATATCTCGTTAAACAGGCAATTTGCACCCTAACTCTTGGTACAAACATATAAATATCAGTTCTCGAACAATGACAGAAGAATCTTTGGAGGTAAAACTGCTCTTCTCTGCTATGGCATGGAAATAACAGTAGGTTTAGTCCATGGAGTCTCTGTGTTTACTTTAACAATGCCAGTCCAATAGAGTTGCCAACAGAGTTCCTCTATTTGTTTTGATTTTGGGGCAACTTAGAATTCTTGCTTATTCCGCAAAAGCTAAGACTAAGCTGTGCCTCCATTTTCACCACTGTGACAGAACACTCTTGTATTTCTGGCAAAAGCCTCCTTCCTAGCTGGTATTATTTGTTATAATTCAGTTAAAAACATTCCAGTTGAATTTGATTTGAAGATGAAGATATCTGTGAAGTGTTTGGCCCATGAGTTACACAGGTAGCAAATTTGTTTGAAGTGCATTTTAAGTAAGAATTCCTACCCCTTAGGGAAAAATTTTGCTGCCTTGAAGAGCAGTTTTAGCTCTGTTTGCTCAGTGCAAAAAAACAAAATAAAATGCAATCGCTTAGACATTTACAATCGGGGCATATACTCCCCTGGGAAATATGAGAAAATGTGATAGGTTTTTGCATTATATTATTAAACATAGAAAGAAAAATATAGTGTTAACTATATTGCTCTTTGCTTACAGACTTAATTTTCTGACTTATGTGAACTTCTAATGATGCTTAATATCTATACGTATATTCTTGGAAGATCCTGTGTCTTGTCTGCAGCATCTGAGTGCAACAAGCATTAATTTTGAATTATTTTCATAGTACTAATGCACAGATATATTTGATATTGAGAACTGAAATGTCACTCCTGTCTGCATGACTGCAATACATAGCAAAGATTTTTTTCCAGAACATTTGAAAACAGCTACAACAAGAAATGTTTCAAATTTTTGAGGATAGAAGTATCCAACTGTTAATAACCAAAAATGTTGTCACTGCTAACATACAGCTTATTTAATAATCTGTCACAGTCAGTATTACAATCTACACTACCTACATCTAGGTGGTAATGAACATGTTGGCTTCCAGCATTCCATATCCAAATCCAATATCCAAAATCAGTTTAAGAAAGACATTTAGATGGAGGGAGACGTAGCCAATGAGCTTAGAGGACTAACAGGAGAGAAGTGGAGTCTTTTCACTTTAGGACATTATTGTGAATTCAGATCAGTGGTGGCATTACCATTAGGTGCCTCTTTAGCGGTCTGTGTGAACGAAGTGGTGGTTTTGATCTGCTTCCAAGACAGCAGGTGTCCACAGCTCAGCGCCCTTTGTTACAGCTGGCACCCTTCTTTGTCTTAACCCGAACAGAAGCAGTAGTGGTATGGAAAATGAGCTTAACGACCTCCTCCTTGGTAGCAACACTCCCTCAAAGTCAAGAGTGGAGAAACGTCTGTTGCTGCTGGTATGCTGCAGACCGAACACTCCAATGTCCAGGCTCCTGAACCTGGCTCGGTCTTATGCATCGGACTCGCTCGTTTGAAATGTAAACCACTCAAGAGCTGACTACAGCCTGTGCTGGAATGTGTTAACTTTAGTTGCTTTTGGTAAGAGCTCTACATTCGGAATCAAAGGCAGGATTTTCCCTGAAAGCATTGAAAGTGTGTCTACTGATGGCAATGAAAGGGGCTTTTTTACATCCCTTCACCCATGAAAGGGGAGGAGGGTGAACTACTGTGGAAGGGAATGATGCCAGAAGGAAATCCTACCTTGGGCATTTTCTGTTCCTCCCCTCCTGGTGGTTCAGAGCAGTGGTAAACTAGTGGTTCCAAATAGGAGAGTTGGCTCGAGGATGAAGGTTAGCGTAGGTCAGGCCTTTTCTGGCCTCCTGTCCCACTACTGTGTGTATGAGATAGAGAACAGAAACAATGAGAATTTTGTGCTTGGTTACCTCTGTGCCCACCCATTGTGGGTGTTTAGAAGAGCAATGCAACTCATCCTTTGATGGACAGGCAACTCAGCTCTGCCTAGTACTATGTTTTACTCCTTCACCTGCAGAAGGGTCTTTTTGCAACTGCTAGGAGCTGGTACACCTCATTGTTATTCAGTACAGCTATAGTAATTTTATGTCATTGGGCCATTTTGAAGTCCCAACTCTGTGAAGTGTTGGGTACAATGCACAAAAACGGTAGGTAAATAGTCTCTAGTTATCAAAATCGAACATCTCTGTCAGACAAGGTAATCATGTTTTGAAATGAAGGTGCAGAATTACAGCCTTATGCAGAAGCCAATCCAAGATCTCACCTTTAACAGGTGACACTAGAGCTTGTGGTATAGAAACTTCCCCAAAGTGGCTCAGCACCAGAGCAGAATAATATCATCCCTATGCTCCCGCTGTGAAGTGTTTTTCACACCATGAAGGCTTCTAGAAAATATTTATTTGCATGCTAATGGTGGGGTTTGTAATCTATTCAAAAGGGGCTAATAGTTCTCTCAACTTTATGACTTTTTCTTTGTTGTGCAAAACAACCCATCCCATTATGATGCAAATGGTAGGTCCTGGGTTTTAACCTCTGAAGCTACTTCATCTGGGTGCTTGGAGTTTTTATTGTCCTTAACTGAGCTGCACTTTCAGGCTATTTAAGGCAAGATTTTTCAGGCTTGGTTTAGTTTAAAAAAAAAAAAAAAAAAAAAAAAGCCCAAACAAAAAACCAAAACCAACCCCCAAAACCCAACAACCTCCCCAAGCAACAAAAAAACCCCACCAAAACAAAATACCCCTTAAACAAAACCAAAAACAAATCCCCCAAGCCCCTCCAAAACAACAAAAAAACCTCCCACACACTCCCAAAAAAATCCCAAAGTCGGCTTGATTTTTTTACCACATTGTAACGTTGCAACTGGTTGACTCTCATTGACTTGAATAGTACCAATATAACTGTAGTGCAGTAGCAGAGACTCAGGGCCTGTATGACATAAAACATTTTTGTTATCAGATAACTAACATGGTAGCAGAAAAAACACATGATCATAGGTGAAAACTGAAAAAGCCTCATTATCTGGGCCTTCAAGGCTGATATTTGTGTGCAAGCCAGTGTGAGTTTTTTACTATGTTATGCTTTCTGGCTTATCTACTCTTGATTAAAACATGCTTAGATGATCATTTCAGTTGAAATTTCCATTTCTCTTCAGAACATTGCAGCACAACCCCATAAATTTTGATGGTTAATTTTTGCTTTTGTTGAATTAAAAATTAAAATACCGAGATGACTTGGGAGTCTAAATCTCATTTTCACCCTATTTTTGAAGAAAGAAAATAGTTTTCTCTGTGAACCAACACAGTTGAATGAGCTAAGCAATGCATTTCCATCTTTGATGACAAGATCTTTGTTTCTTTACCATCACTACACTTCACAGTTCCTAATTCCCTTTAAGGGCATCCATCCTCATGAACTGCTTCAGCCCCTAAGGCATTCTGTTCAAAAACTGGATTATTGTGGCTTTAGGAGGTAACACTTTTGACCAATATTGCCTCGACTGGCTGTTATTCATCCAGTCTCACCTTAAGGGGTATAATCAGGTCCATGCCTTTGTCCTGCTGCAATGCAAAATAAATTTGCTTTGCTCATGCCACTGCCACTTTACAACAGACAAACCATGTAACACATAATCAGCTGCTGTGTCTAAATGCACAGGTGAGATTGAGATCTGAGGGGCAGTGACAAATGACTAGCACAATGACTTTTTGACATGTTGTGACATTATCATTAGTGGTCACCGATCAGCTGCTGCTTTTTCACAGTAAGAGGACTGCATTTAACCAGGCGTTAAACCTCTATTCAAAATTATGAATCCAGGTCTCGGCAGGCTGGAGAAGTGTGCCAGCTGAAACTTCTTGAAGTTCAACACAGCAAATGCCAAAGCCCTGCAACTGATAACAGATCAACACCTTGCAACAGTGCAGGCTGCGTGATCTTAGAGGTCTTTTCCAACCTTAATGATTCTATGATTCTATGGTTCTATGACTGGATAGAAAGCAGCTTTGAAGAAAAGGACTTACGGGTCCTAGGGGACAAGTCGAACATGAGTCATAATGTGCTCTTGTCTTGATGAAGGCTAGCTGTGTATTGCACTGTGCTAGTACGTGTGTAGGAAGCAGTTAGAGGGGAGTGATTTTTTCCCCTCTCTTCTGCACTCAAGACACTGCCTCTGGAGTACTGTGTCCAGTTTGGGGCTCCTCAGTACAAAAAAAGTCATTGATAAACTAGAGGGACTCCAGCGGAGGATGAAAAAGATGATTAGGAGACTGGAGCATGCGACACATGAAGAGAGGCTCAGAGAGCTGGTTTGGAGTCTGAAAAAGAGACGGCTAAAGAGGAGCCTGGTTACTGTCTTCAACTACTAATGGGGGACTGTGCAGAAGACAGTGCCAGACTCTTGGAGGTGTGGAGTTATAGAATGAGAGGTAATGGACACAAGTGACAGTGAAGGAAATTACATCTAGATAGAAGAAAATTTGCACAATGAGATTAGTGAAACACTGGAAGAGACGGTAGAATATTGCTGGCTGTAGACACTCAAAAATCCACTAGTCGAGAACCTGAGATACTTCATCTAACCTCAAAGTTGGACCTAACTTTGCAGTAAGTCTTGTTCTGAGCAGAGGCATGGACTAGATGCCCTTCCAAGGTTTCTTCCAACCTAAATTATTCTGTGATTCTGTCCTTCATAAAATTGACAGGAACACCAGTTCTTCTGACAATATCTCCCTTCTACATTGCCTCTTGCCATTGCTTTTAAATCTGGTAATTTTGTTAATTTTTTTAAACAGTGGAGGTGCTCAAAACTAAGCCACTCTGAATAAATTGCGTGCATCCCTTTTTGTGCCTAACAAAGGTACAGATCTTGGAAAAGTACCACTGTTAAAACATGGCTCTTCCATGCTGTAGTGAACACTCACCCAGGGTACTTATGTCTGTTCAGTGATCTGCTCTGCCTAAGCAGTACTTGGCGAGCAGAGCGGCTTTATGTGGTCTCGCCCTCCCAGTTCAGCTTTAATAGTATAGTTAATCCAGTGTACACTATGGCATCGCAACCGTCCTCTGAAGAAGAATCTTTAGACTCTGTGCTTTGAATGCATTTATGGGACAAGACTGTTAACATCCCTGAAATTTTAAGCATGATCAGGGCCTAATTCTGTTGTTCTGATTTTTAGAAAAAGCAGATTGATTTAATGTAATTTATTTTCAAACCATATTGCTGGTCATTCCTTCAGTTTCCATTACTCATTATATATGTATCTGATTAGAAAAGGAGAGAAGTTTATTACTATACCAGCGTTATACCTGTGAGCCTGATGAATGCTCCCTGCTTATGGGACTCAACTCATTAAAAGCACATAACAAATATTGCAAATATCTGAATGTGTATGTGGGCACACACGAGCATAATTACGCAGACTGAGAGGAAAGAGTCCCTCAGTAATATGAAGGTCCATTAGACTGATCTTTCTGTAGTTTATTTCAGTTAAAACTCTGATATTCCAATCTCATTATATTAGGTACTGAAATCTTGACTGTGCAATATGTACTGTTTAAATAATTCTCCTATGTAAAAGAGCATCTTCAGAGCTGATATATAGCTTGCCTGCTCCACGGCACTTCAAATATTACCTTAAAGCATGTTCTTTTTTGTGTTGCAGAACCTGGGAAGAAGGGAAAGTTCTTATTTTTGATGACTCTTTCGAACATGAAGTATGGCAGGATGCTGAAAATTATCGCCTGATATTCATTGTGGATGTGTGGCACCCTGAGTTAACAGCACAGCAGAGACGCACCCTTCCTGCTATTTAAGGGGTTCCTTCTGATGTGTGGAGCAAAGGAGCTTTAATCCCTTCGGAGTATGCAAATAGGAGTAATTTATCCAGCATACGAAGAATACAAGTATTGTAAGGGTTAGAAGAGATAAGGACAACATTCTGCAATCACAGAGGACTTGATTTTAAAAAAGGAAAAAAAGAAGGAAAAAAAAAAAAAGCCATGTTTTGTTTCATACTGATACAGCACTGATATGTATTGTTTTTCTGGCTGTGAGTTTGAAAATACAAATCTTGTCAGCCAAAGAGCAATAGGTCTGGATTTTCAAACTGAGGAATGTGCAGGTGTTTTTGCCGTGCCTATATTATGTGTACAAAACCATGGCACCTGCCTGGCCATGTTCAGGCACAAGATTTGTGATTCTACATCTGGGAAATACTTCCAGGCTTTTATCTGGGAAGCAACATGTCAGATATTTACAAACACATGCACACAACCAACTTTGAAAATCAATATGCAGTTGTGATGTTAGCTGCTTTAGGCATAGAACATGTCCCTTTGTTATCAACTGTAGATAATGTGTGAATGGGTTATGTGTGGTTTGTATTTTTTTTCTACCTGAGTAACTGTATTTTTCTAGCATAATTATGAACAAATCTTCTTTAATCAACCACTATTTTTTAATAAAACAGTATATATATATATAAGTGCATCTCTAGCTATCAGCAGAAGGAAAACACTATATATTAACAGATTTCATTTTTGCCAAGTGTGGCCTTCTCTTGCCTTCCTGGAAATGCAAACAGAAACTTGCATAATCAGCTGCTTAGTGAAGCTTTGTTCTTCTAAAACAAAATAGTTTTCTTAGTTAGCAGGCAACCTGCAGTTTGATAATGTGACTTCGGAAGATACTGAGCAAATGTGACATCTGTAGGTTCAGATCTTAAAGTGCTTGACAGCTCTTAGGATTATGTGGTAAACTTCTGTTTCTCCTGTCGTTACAAAAGCTTGTGTTGTGAGATCCATTTGCTACCCAGCGAGAGTCTGGGGCACCTCCTTCCAGGGGCTCCTTCTAGGCTGCCCTTGGGTGGTCATTCAGCAGAAAAAAACATATGAAGAATTTCTTGTGCTTGGGGCAGAAGGACAAGGCCTAACTTGGTTTCCTGCCAGAATGCAGAGCAGACAAAGAGCTTCAGGTTATTAACTTGTATTAACTTCTGCTGTCAGCATCCTACAGAGTGCTAGCATGTTCCTTTAATTGACCTAATGGTGTTTTCCTTGTCTTGAAATGTATGACATAATGCTGAAGTAGTCTTATCCCAGTACTGTTTACAGTATGCTCTGTATTTGCCGTACAGAATTTACTATATGGTAAAAAGGTCTACTTTCAAGAAAGAAAACTGGTTGGATATTTCAGCAGTTCACTGTTCTTTTGGGTCTGCACTGTTTAATGGGAGATGGAGGGTGCAGGACCCTCCACTGTTAACTTCTAAGAACACTAACAGGAAAGAGAGACCTGAGGTGCCCTGGTGATGTTTGTGGCTGGCTGTTACCTACTCGCCTGCAAAACCACCTGGGTGTGGATAGGTGTGCTAGGATGCTCAGGGCTTGTCAAGAGCAGTGGCATCGTTACCGAGGGTTGTGAGAGACAAACACTAAGCAAGGAGACAGTGTCCACAGCTTTGGCTTTGTTGTTCAAAAGACACTGAACAGTCATGTTGTTTGTTTAATGTTCAGTGGTTTTGTATTGCAGAGACCACATTGTGGTACCTAAGTATCGTGACCAGATTGCCATGTTTGCTGAAGCAGAACACGGATAAGAGCCTTGCATTCCCATAAACTGAATGCTTTTCAGATTTTGTATTTTACTAGGTAATTAAATCTTGTAATGCCATGTAACACGTGGTGATTGCACCATAAATTAGTGTAACCAGTTTCTGGAGGTGTGCACTTTAATTTCCCTTTTGACTATTAAACTGATAAACCCTCTCTGATCAAGAATCAGTTTTAGACAGCTATGATAATTAGGCTTTAATGTGTTGTTTGTATCAGAAATAACACTGAGACTATACACAATCTACAACAAAGTAACAGCTTTCAGTTAATCATCATGAAAGCGGAAAAGGTTTATATGTTTCACGCTTAAGAAAATATAAAAATACTTTTGGAGAGCTTTAGGAGAATCGTGCAAAACTGGAAATAAGGTACTCGTTATTGTGGGGGGTCATAGTAAAAAAGTTTTTTAAATCTCCTGATAGTTGTTTAGTCCGAGGCTGTATTTTGTATCTCTGTAAAGTGATCAAGCAGTACAAATTATAAACTATTTTGTAATTCTGTAAAATAAAGACATAGTCTGTAAAGAAGAAATCGAGAACTGTTGAAACTAAAATTTGTGGTTTAGGAATATTTTTATTAATGTTGCATTTCAGTTTCTATAGCTCAGAGTAAGTACTAAAGGAGTGGTAAAAACTTTGGAGGTTTATTTGTAAAAATCCATGCTGTCCTTCAGATTGTTTCACTGTTCCTTTGAAGGGTCATACTTTATCTTTTCTGGTTGCGATTGGCAAATAGATGAAAGTAATCCACCCACGATGTGCGTGTGCCGGAGTAACACTGTTTGTTAAATTGTGTAGTGACATATTGGCCATTTAAAATCTTGAGTGCCTTGAACATGACAAGGTGTATTATGAACAGCTCCTGCAACACTGAAGGGAATCTACTCTGTGCCTGTCTCTCAAGGAGCTGAGAGCATATCTTTCTGTCAGGTACGGTTACTGGATTAGCAATATACATGTGGGGGACATATACGTATAGCAAACTACAGAAATTATGCAGTGAATAAGTGGTATATTATTTTAGGTATTCCTGTTTGCCAACCGGTATTTCATCTTGGAAAAGTTTTTCAACATCGGAAATGCCAATGGAGGAAGTGAATAGAAATGTTTTTAAAATGGAGAACCATTGCAGTTTAAATATTTTTTTCTTTAGATTTATTTACAGAGGAAAATGACAGAGAAGGGCGATACAGTCCCTGTTTGTAAGGCAGGAGATGTCATGATGTTAGGAGGTCGATTCCTTCCTGCCTGTAGTTACCTTGCTTGCAAGCACAGAGTCTGTATAAGATCCTACAGTTAAATACAGGCATCATACAGTTATATACAAGGCATCATATGTATTTATTCATGTCATAGCTAAAGAAAGTAAATAATTCTAATCTTCTGCGAGGTTTAATCCTCAAGAACTAGATTTCAGTGATACTTGCACTTCTTGGGCAGAACAAGTCCCACTTGCATGAACAGTGATTGTAACAGGTCTTCGCAAAGGCTCAATGACAGTGGAGGTAAGTGTATTAACAAATTAAAATTGTAAACCAAAGTATTTCTTCATCAATGCAATGCTGCACTTAATAGGCGCTGTCTGTTTTGTTTTTTTTTTTTTGTCCGTTTGGTTTTTTACTTTCTACTTTAAGCGAATTCTCTGTGACAAATAAAAATGCCTGTGAGTCTTCGTGAGCCCAGGGAAGGGAAGGGAAAGGAGCTGTGTCCTCTTTCCAGGAGCTGACATCCTAGTTTTTTGTAATAGCTGCTAATGCCAGGGGAGGGGGAATGGAAGAAATCCCAAAGATAAATGGGCTCAGTCGTCTTATTTGTTTAATGTTCCTGCAAGCTTCTGCTTCTTTTTCTAACTCCTGTGTTGCCTTGCTGGGACCATCCACGCCTTAAAGACTCGCTCTCTATCATGGAGGCCAGGCTTTGTATCAATGATATGCTGCTGCAGAAGAAGGTTAGTCTGAATGAGGCTATTCTGTACAAACACTAGCAGGTAAATGCCAGGTGTGTTGATAGGATCTGGCAGGATGTCCTTTCTGCCCTCTGCGGGCATAAAATGTTGTTGTAGGTAAAGGCAGTATTTTGTTACTCCATCTGTTAGGGCTGACCGTGTCCAGCTGAACTGTATCATCACTTCAGTATATCGCTTACGAATTCAGTGGGTGTTCCAGAGGCACGTTAAAAACTCTTGTGCCCGTTATCATCTCATTTTATATATATGGTTTACACTGCTACCTTCGATATGTTGTTGCCAACTGCTTGTTCCAGTACATTGTCAATGTATGGCAATTTAATTGAAGACTAAAGGTGTGTACAGTGGTTGTAACCATTTTAGGAAATAAAGTCACTGCACATGCAATTTGATAATGATTTTTCATTTATTTCTTTAATCTGGTTTCCATTTCAATGAAGGGATGGGACTGTCTTTGCTGCTAGAGCAAATAGAGAAATAACAAACTGATCTTTGGCATTTCAGTTCTTCTATTCTTCCACATTTCCTTCTAGCAGAAGCTTGTACTGAATAATTAATTCTAAGTTTTCCTTTTTCGTTTTAACCATGGCCCGCATCTGCAATCAGCATACCCTTCTGGCCACACCTTTCACTGACTGCAGGAGGGAAGGGGGTAAATGGCTCTGCAGAGCTTTCATTTGCTGTTGTGACCTAAATGAAACAATCTGGATTGAACCATTAATCACCGGTGAATGTGTCCAGTGAGTCTCCCTAGCACCCCCCCTTCACACGCACACTCACGCGCACACACACATCTAATAGGCTCCCGAGTTGCCTGTGGAAAAACACATCGTTAAAATTAAATAATTGCATTTCAAATTGTGTGCGTCTGCTGCCCACACAGCTCATTCCACTTAGCTGACAGTTTTATAAGGGCTTCAAAAGTTAAGAATAATTTTTGCTAGATACTGAAATAAGTTGACCTCCTGTAAGCAGCATGGATGAGGCAGTCACAAAGTGTCATGTTGAATGGCATTATGCTGGCACTGATTTTTTTTTTTTTTTTTTTTAGTTTTCTTAATGCAAAATTCTTCTGTAAAACTTGAGCAATAGATGCTGCTATTTCTGCCCTCTGAGCCAGACTAAACTGCTAATTACAGTGCAAAGTTTAAATTTGAGATGCGTTTCTCTAAAACACATTTAACCTTTGCTTCTATAAAACTAAGTATCCCTGCTGGAGGCTTCAGGAAAACTTCTACTGACACACCCCGGTTTCTTTAAACAGAGAATGCAGTCCCATCATTTCCAATATTTTAATGTCATAAGTTTAAAAAAAAAAAAAAAAGAAAGAAATTCTTTGTATATGGACAGACTCCTGCGTCAATAGAAATTTCTCAGTTTTTGTTCAGCGTTGGCCGCACGGACAGATGGCTGGTGACAGTTGTTACTTGGTCAAGAAACATGAAGGACTTGTTCTCAAGCAAAACAGGTGCGTGCGTGTGTTTGTGTGTGTGTTGTGTGCCCTGTGGGTTTCTGGTACGGTGGAAGTCTGTTAATGCATCTGTGTGTGTTGGGCGCGTGGGAGCTCAGTCCAGAGCCAGCAGCGGTTGGGTGTTCTCGCTTTCCCCCTGGTCTTCGTGTTTCAGGGTGCCGGCTTCCACCACAGACTGGGACCTGAAAGCAAGAAGAGACGCATGCTAGTGAAGGCTGCAGAAGCACTCACCTTCCTGGAGTCCTTTGCTTCACTTTATGGTTTTTGCTGTTCTCCATTTTCATCTTTATGGCTTTTTAATTCTTTTCTGCAGAATGCAAAAGGGATTTGGGAAGCATTCCTTTGAATATGAACAGGGGTGTGACTTATTGCATATCTCAAATGCTTTCAAAATAGTGCCTAGCTACTATCCATAATGCTGAACGTACTCAGCAACTTAAAGGCCTGATCCTGAGATACCACAAGGTCTGTTGGTGCTTAATGTCTTCCTAGGCAAAACTGCTTGTGCAACTGCTTACTGGAAAGCAAAGTCATTAGTACAAGTGCTTGCAGGAGTGAGTCTCAGCTCATGCTTGCTACAAATCTCGAGAAAGACAAGTAGATAAATCGCATTTTACTGATGCAGGGGCTTAAGGGGCAGAACTTCCACAAGTTACCAAAGATCAGTGAAGAAGCCAGAATTAATATGACTACGAGGGAGCTGCTGGTGTGCCCAGTCCTGCAGTTTATCTTTATCTCCTTGTCTACACCCTTGAAGGAGAACTTTATTCAGGGCTAGTCCATTTTAAATTAATTTCTGTCTTCAAGGTGGGAAGTATAGTTTATCCTTTGCTGCTAATGGACAAAAAAACCCCCACACCACATAAAAAATGAGTAAACACTACAGAAAGTGGAGCACTATGATTTCTTGCAGTGACAAAAGCTGAATGGGCTTAAACTAGTGGGAAAATTCAAGATTCTCTCATTTTCTGAGGTTTGTGTGCTCCAGTGTTTGCTCACTGAGCTGTGGAAGGAGGAACTGATGAGTTTATTGTTACAGAGATTTGTTATCCTCCATTTTCTCTGGTTTGGCCTAGGAGTTGAATCCCAGTTCGGAGTGGGCAATGGATTTTTAGAGCAAAATCACTCTGTGAATCGCACACTTTTAAAATGGGAACTTTTTCAAAGATAGGGGTAGAATCATCCAGCCCAGGCATTTGCATAGTGCGTAGTATCGTTTTGAAGAGCCAGTTTTCTCATGGATAGCTTTTAAAATTAGGGGTAGCCCTCATTCCCTGCAGGACGTGTTTGTAGTTCCCAGTTGTTAATTATGGTAACCTCAGTTTAAGCCTTAGCTATTTCATGAGATAAGATATCACCTCTCTTTTGATAAGAATCATTAATAAATTGCATCGTTTGGTACTGCAGCACTTGATCAGGACTGAATACCATGACTGTGAATAACTTTTATGATTATTCTTCTTATTCTTATGCCTAGAGCTTTCATTACAGCATAATAAAAATTTTTCATTAGAAAAAAAGATCTCCAAAGAGAGATAACAAAAACTGGATGTTCAATGGGAAGATCTTTATGCCAAAATTTTCAAAGAAAATATGTTTGCCCAAACATTTTCACTGTGTATTTTTTACAGTAGTGTGACATGCATAATGTTTATGACTGCATTTTAATATAGAAAAGCAGCTGATTCAGGAGATTATGCAAAATGGCAATTTACATATTTGTAGTATATGGCAGCAAAAACTAACCATGTGGCTTTGAAACTGATACAGTTGATACAGAACGGATTCAAATCACATTATATTCTTTTCTGGACTACTAGATTAAATTTTTATTGAATAGTACCTAGTTAATACCTGTGACCAGCGTTTTGTTTTCTGTCTGACCCACAGCCCTAAAATGAATATAAAACGTCGAAGATCCATTACAGCATTTGCCAGCATACAGCGGAAAGTTTCTGCTTTAAGTCAAATGCGAAAAATCTCACAATTTTGCCTTTTGTGCTTTTTGTGATCACTGCTGATTATCTCTGCTCTCACCTTATTACAGAAAAAGATTTCTTGCATCTGTAACAGCAAGATACCAGTTTCTCTCCCATACTGCTACTCAGATGCACGCCAGGTTGTGAGCAACGTAATCCCAAACTCTGTATGCAGGTCCCACGCTGCGCATCTTCACACAGAGCCAAAATAGCCGGAGCATCGAGTAAATGCATTGCAGCCCACCTGACCTCCAAATTCAAGATGCCAGATGACTCAAGTGCTATGCCCAGCCCTTCTGAATAACATGAAGAGGGATCCAACTGAGATTTTGGTATCTGCCAAGCCCTGCAGAAACAGTAACCTCTCTCTCTTTTCCTTTTCTGCTAGAAGCTGCTTAGCCCCCTATCCTAAAACAAGCAGTTCAGACATCTATCTGAAGGGTACAGTAATGATTTGAAAAATCATCACTATTTTCTAAGACACCACAATAAAGGACTTGCTGTCGTGTTTGGATTTCCATTTTCCAAATGCATCAGTTTTTCATTTGCTGAAAAATGTTTCCAGTTTTGTTTTAACTTAAATTTTATGTAGGACAAAAAGAAAATTACTCAATTCTCAGCAAAATTCTAACATACTTTTTTCATATTCTTCATTAAAAATGTAGGTGCTCAGAAAAGCATTTTGGCAATATATATCAATGCAGCTCACAGTCTAATGTAATAACTCAGTGTGAGAGATATGTTTTGCTCGCCTAGAACATCCTGGAATATGTATTCTATAGCTATACTTTATTTAATGACAGAAAAAAGATTATTTGCAATAGGCCACCATTGCAGAAAGCATTTTCAACTGACCAGTAACTACATTTTGCAGCTGTAGAAATTAATATAAGACAAATACTATTTGAAAAAATGCACCCTATCTGTTGGTTTCATCTTGCTTTTGTGTATCTAACACATATTCAGGTCAAGGAAAGCAGTCATATTCTAGGTATGTGCAAGTTTACACAATACTTAAGGGTTTTTGTATGCTGATTCTAGTATTGAACCTAGGACTAAGTTTCTGTTTTAAAAGTACTGCTACCTGTTTTAATTGCATTAACATTTTCTTCACAATCACTTTTCAAATTTTTAGGTAGAATGTGATCATGGTTCTTGAAAGGTGTTTGAGTATCTAACTCCACCTTAATCTCCTATTGAAAAATAAGTTGCAGTCAGGCACCAAAGTACCTTCGGCCTGACTAGTCCTTTTAATTTGCAACCATCTTTGCATTAAAAACACCAAAACACCCTCTTGCACAATAGTTTAAGCCATTTTGATGTAAAATGGTAAATGAGCAGTACAGAACTTTCCTTGTTTGGCAAGCTCGGTTTAAGCTTTGGTCTTGTAAATGCTGTGGCTGCTGTTCTGTCAGTACCCTATGGCAAGCAGAAGTTCATGGCACCAGACAAAAACATTTTTATTTTGCTGACTTTCCATATCAATATATATAAAAACCTGATGGGGCGGAGTAGAGAACATGAAGCCAGACTCTTCTCGGTGATACCCAGTGACAGGAGAAGGGGTGATGGGCACAAATTGAAATACAGGAACTTCCATTTTAACGTAAGAACAAATGTTTTTACTGTGGGAGTGGACAAACACTGGAATAAGTTGCCCAGAGAGGCTGTGAAGTCTTCACCCTTAGAGATATTCAAAATCCAGCTGGACACAGTCTTGGGTGACCTGCTCTAGCTGACCCTGCTCTGAGCAGAGGTTTGGGTAGATCTCCAGAGGTCCCTTCCTCAACCTTTTTGTGATTCTGTGCCCACAGAAATACCAGCTTCTCTGAACCATCCCAATTCATGTCTCTCTATCCTGACAGGGCAATGATTTTCTTTCCAAGCTCATTATGCCTTTGGGGTGTCAACTTTGACAGTGTGGATGGCATACAAGTGCTAAACATAGATACCTACTGCCATTTAAGGCACCTTAGGATATCTGAGACAATCTTCCATGGCTGACTGTTATGACCCAGGGTTTATAGAAGACTTATAGAAAACTCATGTCCTTCTGGAGTAACAGATGGAGGCCAAGAGGACATCACAGTGCCTAAAATCATACAAAATGCCTATGCTTAGGCAGCAGAGCCTCACCTGTGCTGTTGCTTCTGCAGGATGAATGCAACTAGTTTGTAATGTCCAAGACATGTCCAAGTCATTCTGACCTGGGCCAGATATGAACTAATCATCTAAGCAGGAAATAGGAATTGCATTGGCCTTCTCCTCATATCATTACATTTTAGTCACTTGTGTTGTGATTCATTTCACCATCAGACATCTATGGTCACTCTGTGCTATAAATGGCAGAGAGAAATAGATGTTCTTAGGGTGCAATTCATCTGACCTGTTCTAAACATATGGTCATATCATATGATTCATGGGTTACCTACATTCGGGTCCCTGTTCTGATGAGTTCTCATCTATTAACACCAAGGGGAACAAGTTCTATGATTTATGAGGCAATGTTTCCTACATATCATAGCCACGACTGTGTCATGCTATATTACCTTCAATACTCACCCTAAGTATGGAACATGTCTTGCGTGTGCTGCAACTTTGGAATTATAAATGAGTATATCTGAATTCAAAACCTTTTGGCTTTCCTCTTTCCTCTGCTAAAAATTCTCAGTAACCGGTTTGGAAGATGCTTGGGTGTGGGGTATCTAGTTGAGTTAAATTTTAACACAAGTATCACACAGATAAGGTCACTGTAGGGCCCTGAGCTGGCAGACCCTGTGCCTGTCTTTTTTTAACATGATACATGCAGGAGACTTAGCTCCTGTAGAAGTACAATGTGATCACCATGGGCTAGGAGCTAAGTCTGAAGTAATTAACAGACAAGTCATTGCCCATAGACTTTTCTAGCCTAGGTTCCCAGGCTAGGTAGCTTTGCTTAGGAAAGCAAAATGAAAATGGAAATAGAAATGAATTCTCAGGCTCACTTTTGAAGCGAAAGAGTGAGAGTGTGCTCCATTTAACGTGTCAATCAAACCCCCATGGTTGTTTTACTGTTCAGCAAGAATATTTGGAAGTCTGGAAAATCAACACTATCCAGCTGTTTCTCCAGCAGGGCAGCCATAAATTTCAAATGACAGCACCACATAGGTATGTAAATCAATATCTAAGAGAGCAGATGGCTTTATGTGTGTGTGGTCATTTTAATGCAACTATCTCAAATTCGGTCAAAAACCATGTAAGAAGACTGGATGCGGGCCTTCTAGCTGCACTGGTTTCAGAAGGCTCTTGTCAGAGTACAGCTGGAGTGAATCAGCTCACAGGAATTGACGTCTGTTGGGTATCAGTTTTGTTTCCCATAAAAAATAAAATACCAAAATCCTGCACTGAGCTAACAGTAACCGCCAGCGTACCATGGCATGCTTGCCTTAAAAGACATCTTCCAGTTCTCTGATTCCTCATTTTATGCTTTTCATCACAGCAATGCTGATGTGCTGCAGCCCTCAGGAGCGAGGACATACTACATTTGTGCTGGGCTTCCTTTGGAAGGTTTTGTGGAGGAAGGCGGAGGATGGCACGTTTTCTTCTCCGAGTGCAGGAGGCTTCAAGCTCTCAGAGTGACACACTGCAGCCAATCAATCAGATCGCATCGTGCGACTCTATTCATCTACCTCTCACCTCCCATCTGCTCATTTCCCGCTAATTCCTTTCCCATTTCACCGGCACCTCAGGGCTGTTCATCTCCCAATTATTCATTCCCTTTACAGAACATAATAAGCAGAGAAAACATTTTTTTAAAATCATACCTGTGAATTTTTGTATTGACAAGGTCTGAGGGGCAATTTCTTTCTCTGCTTTCCCCCCTCCCCATCAGACTGCAGAGGAGGATGCAGCACCCCAGAGCATGCTCTGCAACACACCTCAAGAGTATGAAAACCAAGGATTTTTTCCCCAGTATTACAGAAACAATGCAGATGTGCAGGTGTGAAGTAATTGTGGTAAAAAATACTCTTTTAGTATTTAAAGCACTTGAAAATGAAATGCACGGGCAAGGCATCTTGAAAGACAGGTATGCTCCCGCAGGTGGTGCAGGCAGATGCAGGCAAGCTCTGCTCAGCGGTGCACAACTCCAGCGCGGAAGCCATGAAGTGTGGCTCTCTGCCCAGGCTAATAAGCCCTGCCGAAATCTCTTGCTAATGCAGCTCTGCAGGTTCTGCACTTGCGCTGGCTCATGGCTCTGCATTAGGACAGCGCAGCATTGTGCTGCAGAGACCTGCCCGGAGGGGCAGCTTTGATACACCAACTGCAGCATTGCAAAAGAGATGAAGCAGCATCCGTGTCTAGGGGCACAGCTGAGCTGGTTAAGCGATCCACCAACATGGTGAGTCCGGGGGCAAAGCAGCGTGAAAACTCTGGCTTAACTTACTGCCAGCCTAGTGCTTAGCCCACAGGACACTGGAGACAAGCTGCTGCACTTCCCAAACAGGAGCTGGATTTGTGGCCACCCTGGCAGCAGTGACCATCTTTCTCCCTGATGGCTAGCACATCCTTGCGAGAGGTCTCTGAGTAGTGCCTTGGCCCATCAAATCCAGGGGCGACCATGGCCCGGATCCATGCTTACCTGCATGTGTGAAGAAGTCTCTGTGAGTGCATCTACACAGCTAAAGAGGCGACTGCCACAGAGTGATGCCCAGCACGAGGCCCCTCATCCTCCCTGTGCCTGCCAGCTCTCTCCATGCCCCTCCTTTCCTGGCAGCTGGCCCCAGCTGCTTCTCCCCACCGCAAACCCCGGGCACAGCTCACTGCAGGGTCTGCACCGAAGAGCGGTATGGATGACACGGCACCGCATTTGGCTCTAACCATGGCCCGGCCAGCTGCGCACCCTGTCCCATCCCGTCCCTTACCCACACCCCGGGGGATGCAGCGCATACCCTTTGGCACTTGCTGTAAAAACAGTTCTCTGGTGGGCTATGACACAGCTCTCAGCTAACTGCAGACACTCTGAACTGCGAAAGCATACAGAAATGCTTAGCATTTGGTATAGCTCATACAGCCTTAGGCCTTAAGGCCACTGAGACCCAGAGGAGAGCCAGAGCCAGGCGCTATGCGGGGCAAATGCAGCCAGACTCCTCTAGCAGAGGCTATGCCCGAGCAATAGAGACAGGAGTCGGTCTGTGTCACCAACCTTGGAATTACGGTGCACACCTTGGTCTTTTTTGATTTATCAGTGTGGATGTGCCTGATACCTCCTGCTTCTAAGTGCTTCTGACCTTCTGTGCCAAGATCTTGCTTTGGTCACATCCTAAGTCCAGGGCAGGGGAAAGGCGTCGGTGAGAGATTGTCCTCTGTGTTTCCTTTCTCTGCTATAGACTGACTCCTCCACTGTTCCTGGAAGACCCTTAAGCCCCTGGGGTACAATAAGGTAAGCCTGGTCATGAGGCCAAATAGAGACAACACTGCAGCAGCAGTCAGCACCAATTTACAGCAGATTCAGTGAGACTGTGCAGAATATGATATCCAAACAAAAGAAATACAGGCCAAGTAATGAAGAAAGTTTTCTTCTCCCACTTTGTGAATATTACACACACACATACCCTCTTGTCATCACCATTCATGCTTTTCCTGCTCATGCCCATTTCCTTGCACACCAAGGAAGGTGCCTAGCCCAACAGCCTCCAGTCCCTTTGCTCAGGCACTCCAGCCCTTTATGCCTGCCTCATCCTTCGGTCTGCCTTTTTTGCTCCCATCCCAGTGACCCCAGTTCCCAGTATCCTAATCAGGTTTGTCACTGAATCATAGTTTCTTCGCTTCTGTGTGGCAATAACAGGGAAGATGTAGCCCCGAGAGCAAAGGGCATCAGTTTTCTTACTCCCCCATCCTACACCAGAAGTTTCCTGTCCTGCAAGAACAGCACTGCAGCATGAAAGCACCCCTGCAGATGTACTATTTAGGCTGGAAAGTCAAACACCACCACAGCAGGAAAAGCCAAAATGTAGGTTGTGGGAGCAGCAGTCACTCGTCCAGGTGCGCGGGGGCGTTGTGACCCCCGCGTTGTGCCCCAGCCCCAGGAACACGCACTGTTCTTTCTTGGAGGGCTCTTTCCTCGCTCAGTGCTCAGGGTAGATAGTGCCGAGCTAATAAGTGGCTATTTATTTTGCTTTCTTCTAGCGGTT
>NW_009208488.1:53263-71268 GCF_000690835.1 Fulmarus glacialis
CCTGCATATTATTCCAAGCCTGCTCCGAAGATAGCCTTTGTTAATTCCCTCCTGAGCTTTTCTGTGGAGTTCATCAATGCAGTACTTGTGTGCCTCTTAAATGTTAATTCACTTACTGCCATAGTACAACTGTGAGGGGATTTTTTATTTCCATTTTGCATGTGGAGAGCTGAAGCACAGTGAGATTAGGTTCCAAGTATTCCTCTAATGTGGGGTGCCCATTTCCCAGTGCTGAGAGTCCGATTTTGCAGAGTGCTCAACATTACACGGCACATGTAATGTGTTCAAAGCACATGTCCCATTGATTTCTCTTGCAGGTAAGCGCTGAGTATTTCTCGAAATTAGACCCCAGAGTCTATAGCTTCGCAGGCTGAAAATAAGCAACATGCAATCTCACCATCTGTGTGACGTTTGGTTTAAGCAACTTGCCAGGCTGACGCAGGGGCTTGGGGAGAGAGGGAGAGCAGGATCCGCTTCTCCAGGGCTGCACCCAACAGGCTTAACCAAAGGATCATTCCCGATATCCATCAACCCTCCCCCTAAGCATCCCCATTCGCTTGCCCATCAAGTGTGCTTCCTAGCCCAGCTGCTTCCAGTCCTTTATGGAAGGATATGCCTGCCTCATCTTTCAGTCTGCCCTGGGGATCCCATCCCAGTGACCCCAGTTCCCAGTATCCCAGCTGGATTCACTGCTGAATACTCATCTCTTCAATTCTCCTGCCGACAGCGGGGAGGATGCAGCCCTGAGAGCATGGGGTGTCAGCCTTCCAAATCCTGGCTCCATGTCTTGCTACAGCCTGACCTAGTACAGGGAAAGTTGTTGTGATCACAAATAAAAGTTGCAATTACAAAAGCCCTCTGCACCCCATGGCCTAGACAGGAGATGCGCATTGTGAGCATTGAACCATCAACTCGAGCTGAACAAGTTTATTTATGCTGGGAGGCCAAGCTAAAGCATGAAACAATCCTTGAGGTCATTAAATGCTAAAATTAAATATGTTTCTACCGAGCATGTGTGAATTGCCTTTTCAAAGGCTTGTAACTCAGCCAGATGTAAGTGGATTTTTCACAGGGCAGCAGAAGACATAAGCGGTGTAAAACCATTTGTTTTATTAAGTGTCATGTCTCTAATCTAAACTACTAAACTTTTGGCAAATTTATAGCCAGCTGAAGACATAATTTACAATGCAATATTTTAGGCAGCCTGAACAGCACTGGTTCTGCCATTCCACCTCCAGCCTGTGTTTGTGCACCCGTGCACTGGTAATTGAGTGCTGTAAACATATGAAACCCACTCTGTCGACACTCTCGGAGAGCAATCGATTTCCCCCCTGCCCCAGGGGACCCCCAGGACCAAGCTACCCGTCCCTCCAGTCCTTGGTTCAGCCGTGGCTTTGCAACTCTGGTCTCCTGCCCCCCGCTTCCCTCGCTCCTGAGGGTGTTCTGCACCGTCTCCCCTGCAGCCTCCCCGGGACCTGCTGACGTGCCAGATCCACCGTGTCCTTTCCATATCTCTCTGATGTATTAGCAGAATTCCGGTCAAAAGCTATAAAACCGTTCAACAGCTAATAATCTACGTTTCTAGATAACGCATACATTGCATGATATGCATGTCCCTGGGACACCTGCTTTACTAATAAGACATGTCTCATTCATAATCTGTGTATGGGGGAAGCATTTCCAAGAAGCATTCAGAAATTCTCTGTTGTTTGAAATAATTCATAATAAAATAGTGAATCTTGCACCGTAGGTCTCGCATATTATAGAGCTACTTTAACTGAAAGCTAACATGCAGTCTTTCCCTTTTCCCCTGGCACATGTGGGAATGCACCCCAGCTACAAGCAGAACAACCCCGGTGCCATCCAGGGGCAGTGAGAAGTTTTCACACATTTTCATACTGATTTTTATTTGCTGGTATTTTACTACTTCTGCAGTAAATTGGTGCTGACTGTGAACCGGCGTAAAACATGACCCATAAAAGCAGAAACATATGGTGAAGGAACATTAAGGTCACACCAAGGATAACAACTAGAAAGGTCTGCCTTGCACAGCCCAGCTGGGCATATGGAGGAACCAGTCTGAATAAATAAAAACCTTACATAAGTCACCCCCACAAATGGCCCCTTTTGAATCTAAAACTGTTCCAGTCGGCATTAGTATATACCAGTTGTGATACCCTTCTTTCTGGGAGCAGGATCCCATTTCTGAGAACCAACAATTAGTTTCAGCAACAAGTTCATTTGAAGATCAGGCCTTTTGAAAACGCACACATCAGGAGACAATAATGGCAAACCCTAATCTGTGCTTTAAAATCCTTTCACTCTAATCTAGGACATAAAAATCCACGTGCTCTGACACAACAACGTGGGGCAATGCATTCCAACAGGGGTTTTAGCTGCAATTTCAAAACGCCTAGTATGGGGGCTTTTGATGAACCATTACCCAGGTCATCGCACCTTTAGGTGCTCAAATTTCTACTTCAGGAAAAGTTAACGGTGTCTTGATGCATAAATTATACATTTTCACAATTAGCATGCTTGGCTCTTCTTTAAAAGTTTTACCCTAACTCTGAATTCCCCGAGTCTCTAATGAGCTTGACTTGGTGATGGTAATGCTCTTGCAATCCATGTTACCCTAAGAATAATTTTAAACCCAAATTTGATTGAAGTTATCCTTAATTAAACTTTGATTAAATAAATTTGATTAAAAAGCACAGGTTGTTTGGTCAGAATATATATGTAGCAGTCAGTTAGGTAACATTTCCTTTCTCTGCAGGGCAATTTTAAATTGCAGTAGGTTTTCAGACCTCTTTGCCCTGGCAGCAGGTTAAAAGCAAGCGCTCCTTTGATGCCTGGGAGAGAGAAGGAACAGTCATCTCCCAGGCTGTGCTTGGTGACTGCACGGGGAACAAGCAAAGGCAGAGAACAGTCTTTGCCACTTGGACTGAAGATTAAGTTCAGACATCAAGAAGTGACCCAGATGCAGCTGCAGAAAGGCAGATCTTGTAAAGAAAAGCGAATCACGGGGAGGCAACGTGCTACTGCAAGTTACTTGCTGTTGCTGGACCCAAGGGTAAGAGTAGGGTGACACTGGGGAAAATGGAAGCTCTACAAAGAACTGAGCTCCTTCACATGTTCCCCAGTCACTGAATCCAATTGGAGATGCTCGCTCACTGCGGTTAGGTGCCCAAATAGATACAGGCATGCTTCTCCCGCTGTGGCTGGCCAAAAGACTATGCCCTGTTGGCACAGTGGTATGTTGAGAGCAGTCTCTGACTCTTTAACTGCTAGGCTTAAGCATCCACCATAACTGTTCATTACACTGCACACCCAGATAAAACCTCCAGCTGTTCCCAAAAACAACAGCTCATCGGCAAAAGCCAGCACGAGTGCCTCAGGCAAATGCTTTTTGTGTTAGCTCCCTGTCGACTAAAGCAACCCAAGGCCCCTTTCTGGCCATCAGGGCTCACAGAAGGTTTGGCCACAGCTGTAAGGGAGGTGATTTTCTTCCCTGCGCTCCGAATTTTCACACCATTTACATTGCTCTGAAATCCCACAGCTCGTAAGTGACAGGCTCCCTGCGTGGACGCAGACCGTTCAGAAGAGATGGCCCAAGACAGGGGAAGTGTCTGTTGCCATTGCTGCTCCCAGGGTTATCAAACGGATGCGGCCAAGCTCTTGGATTGAACTGACTTTGCTATCGCTGTATTAATGCTGGTTTGCATGTTTATTACCTTGCCCATTTCAAACTTCACTGAGCTGAATCTTAATAAACAGATATATTCTGAATGGATTTTTGTTATTGTTGCTCCCCCCCTCCCCCACTCCCCCAGCCATTAAGACTCATTATGTGGAGTCATCAGCTGTTTTGCTTTGTTTCCCATCTGTTCATACAGTATTTGGGTTCTGGGATTTTTCCCAGGGTGTGAGATAATACTGCAGATGGGAGTACAATTTCCACTGTTCTGATTTTGCCCCAGTGGGGCTTTGTGTGGCCGCTGGTGGAAAAATGACAATTGCAATGATTTTGATTAAAGATTTTACGTATTATAGAAACTTGTCAAATCTCAAGATTTTCAAGATCATGTTGCTAACTAGAGTCAGTGGCAGTTTTTTTCTAAGGATTTTCAATACCTTCCCCTTCTACAACACCTCCATTCTCTGAAGTAAGCTAGGACTCTTTTTTGAGAAAAAATCTTGTGCAATTTCAAGTCACAGGAAAAACCACCTCTGCCTGGGATTGGGGAGAAGATGATGTTCTGGTCCCATTGTTGTTAAGGGGAGCAGATATTGGAACCTAATGAGACTTTGAGGGGCAAGTCTAGTCTCCTGTGACCGCTGGTAACCACCTTATATCAGACCTTTCACTCATGTATCGGTTAGGTTGTCGTGTCGACAAGCTGTTTCAGTAACTCACTCCTCTGATGACTAGCAAACCTACTCCTCTAATTTGTGGCCAAGGTCAGCTTATACCCATTTGATCTCATGCCTAAGTTGTCCTTTTTCTGAAATAGCTGTTCTCTCTCCCCAGTTTTTATTCCCCCTGTATTTGTAGAGAACAGTCATATCCATTTTAACCTTTGCTCTGCGAGGCTGAACAAACCACTGTCTTCCATAGCTTCTTGCTGGAAAAATATGCTCTCCACTCTCCTCACCCTCCTCGCAACTCTCAGGTGAATTTGTTTCAATTTATATGCATCTGCCCTGGTGATGGGAGCCAAAGCACTGCTGTCAGTCTTGAAGCCAAGGTTCGGGCACGGACCTGCTCCAGCGTCACTCCCTCCCACTGCTGCTTGGTGCCGCATTTTCTCCTGGTCTGCATTTTGAGACTTATTTTAATTTTCAGTTGATGACTCCAGTTTGGTCTCAGCACATCTTGAAAATGCCCTCTTTCTCCCTCTCTGCATTCATTTTCTAGCATAGATTAAGTGGCTACAAAAGGATTTTTGTCAGTTATTCTCTAATTCCCTTTCCTGGCATTTTTCTTCTAGATCTATAATTCCTATCTTGATTTCTCATCATGTCTGTTACTAAAATTGCTATACACTATGTTTGGAGTGGGTTGTGCCCGGGGTGGGCTTCCCTCTGGGTGTAGGATGTACTACATTTCACGGGGACATTTCTCTGTGGTCACAGTGCAAGACTCCAAGCTATTCCAGCAGCATTGAGCTCCAAGATTAAGAAAGCTTTCACACAGCACTGGTCCAGTGGCAGCTCTAGTGAGGACATGCTTGTATGGCTTTACAGCAAGTGGCCACAGAGCCAGGAGGAGCAACCTGCAACCCTGCACCTTCTCACGCAGCAGGGTGGTGCTCCGGGGGGAACAACCACCGTCCCCTCAGCCTCCGGGTTAAATCCACCTCTCATAAGCACTGCCCTCCCCTGCAGCTAATTACTGGGCAGGTAAACCTGATATCTGGGAAGTCAGAGAGGAGAAGACCCATAATTGTTCAGCAAGACTTTTCATCCTTAAAGTACAGAAACCCAAGAAGGCTCAGTCTTCATATACTTACCCCTTTCAGAGGAACATACGTCTTAAAGAAAAGGTCAGCCACCTTTTTTTTGTTAAACCCAACATTTCAGCATAGAAACACTTCCTTACAAAATTACGATGTTTACTCAGGAGTTTCAAGAGTTTTACGCTGTGAGTGGAGGAGGAGAGAAGAGATTTTTAATGAAACTGCAAAATTACTTTAATAAGGGAAAAAATGATAGGGCAGTTCTGAGGGAATTATATTTAAGATGAAGACTCATGCTAGGAGATCACCTATGCCTAGTGTAAATCTCCCTGGAGTATCCAGGAATCTCAGCCATGGCCTGAGACTTTTGTTGTGTTAGAGATGTATGAACCTAAAGAGGCAAGGAGGGGGGATATGTAAAGACAGGTAATGCTGGTAGAACTCTCTAGACCTTTTAATAGGCCTTAGGTATAAATCTGGTCTAATAAATCTAATAAAGCACACAATTATGCTTCCTAAGCGTAGGTTTTTACCTCGCGTTAGGCCAAACCGTAATTTCAGGGGAAGAAGAATCAAAGCAAATACTCACAGGAGAAAAGCTGTCAAAGCAGTGAACTTTTCACCTCTAACAGCTAGTAATGACCACGGGGTACAAGATCAGATGGTTCACTTAACCGCCGAGTAACGAAATTAGGCTAAAAGTTAGATCTAGTCTGCCCAGAGGCAACATGACAAATTAGATTCATCCACTCGCCATATTTGTATTAATGCACTTTTGTATTAGTGAACAGATTATAAAAGAAGGCTTTGCCTCGAGGAAGGGTTTTCTGGCACTGAACTCATTTTCAAGCTGCGGTTCTCTCCTGAGGGCATGATAAGACCCTCCTTTCTTTGCAGCCAAGGATCTGATCCTCAGCAAAGATTTACCTGTGAACAGCTCTTAACACTTTGGAGCTCTAAAACCTGCAGATTTCTTTCTATAAAGATGCATAAATTGTACACTCTTGATACATGTTTTAATAATAATGGAATATATAGTTAACATCTTTCTAAAATCATTCAGTGTGTTCCACTGCTAATATTTAAAAAAAAGAAAAAAAAAGTTGTTTTAAAATCAGCTCTCTGGGATAGGCTCTGTAAACTCATCCTGGCTTCCAGCCTTGGCTGTCAGTCAGTAGTGAGAACTGCTGACTATGCAGATGGCCACCTCTCTTCATGCCGTGGCTGCAACCCTGCAAAGGGTCGTAGCCCTGGGATCTCGTGGCCCTGTGAGTCGTGGGACTCACAGCACTTATGTCAGCTGTACGTGTGCGTGTTTCCAGCACGAGGCTTCACTTTGCAGCTGCAGCAGCGTGGCATCCCTCTGACCTGGGAGGGAGCTGTGAATCAAGAATGCATTTCTTTTTCCTCTGAAGATGAAAGACTTTTAAAATAAATTGCATGACATTATGGCTTGTCTGTGTTGTCAGCTTTGATTTTGCTGTGACAAAATGATGGCCGCTCCCTGTCACAGAAAGTGACGCCGTGTCTGTGAGCACCGCACTCATCAAGTGGCAGCAGCGAGTTAAAGCATCGCTGCGATCTGCATTGAAAATAGTTTTGAGGAGTGCGGCGCGGAGGGTGAGGCAAGGGCAGATGGTACACTCCCGCAGGGGAGCCAACCCGGCCATCGCTCGCTGCAGCTGGTGTTGGCTCTGCCGTACCACCCACAAACCTGTGCCAGGTATCCAACCTTCCTCACCCTATCCCTGCAAACAGTCCAAATTACCGAGGGTGGTACTCTCAAGAGGCGTAACTTTAAGCATTCAGAGCTGAATGCACAACCACGAGATCTAAAATCAGAGATCAGCTTTGCTGCCTTAGCAAGGCTCGATGGAGAAAGCGGGAGCGGAAGCAGCAGGAGGAGACTAACCCATTTTCCCTTTAGAGGGCAGTGGTGTTCATCATACAAAAGCTTCATTTCCAAGGAGGTAAACCCCTTATCATTAATAACTGGGGTCAGCAGCACCACAGCAGCAGCAAGTAATAGGAACCAGCACTGAAGTGGTGCTGCTGGCCGCACTATGCCGTACAGAAGAGCATCTCACTCTGATATACTTTCTGTAATGCTCTGTGCAGGGGCTCATTAATTTCCCCTTGTTTTCCATTACAGTAATCAGACAAGTAATTACAGTTCCACAGAGAGGCTTCCTTTCTCCCGCCTCACCGTGAACGCAGTCCAGGGTGAAGTGCTCCTTACGGTCAATGTTTGCCAAATTACAGCCTCTCTCCGAGCCACATGAGCCCTTCCTGCTAGATTTGTGCCAAACCAGTTTGGAACGCCAAATAAGAGATGATTTCAGAGGCAGTACTAACCTTTTCATGGGTTTGGGCGAGGCGTCCCGCTCCAGGTTGGAGGACGCATGCTTCACGTGCATGGCGTTGTAGGAGGTGTGGGTGTACTCGTTTTCGTCACTGTAGTCGGGACCGAGTAACGTTCGAGCCCAGGTCCCCATGTCGTACGGAGGAAGAGTCCCCCCGAATTCAGAGGGCAGGCATTCAGGGTGTATTAGCTGGTGAAGGCTGTTCAGGTTGTTACCATGAAGAAAGATCTTTAACAAATAAAAAGAAAGTTCAAAGTCATCATCGATCCCTTACTTCATTAAGTACAATAATAACAGCACTAATGAGGTGTGGAGCGTCATTAGTTGACGCTGCAGTTTCAGGTGGGAATTTCTGAAGCGCTCAGAGCTGGTGCGGGCGGGTGGAGGAGGGGGATTAGCTTTGGGGTGTGCAGCTGAAGAATTAGGTTGGCACCATAAACACTTCTGAAAATCCTAATCTGCTTACTTTTGGCACATGACACTTTCACTTTCTTAAGTACCAGATCAGGGAAAGTGCAAGTCAGGAATAATGACGGATTATTGCTACTGTAAGAGGATAGAGGCTTGTACGAAGAACGGTGAGAAGAAAAGGGAGATAATGGAGCTTACTGAAAGATGTGAAGAGTAGGTCCTCAGCATCTGAGAGGGCAACCCAGTCCTGCACCCCGGGACTGACGTTTCCCAGGGGTGTAGGTCTGTGTCACCACTTTGCACTGCTTCAGCGACATTTGTCTCTCTAAGCCCTCTTTGCTTTCAGGTTGGTACTACTCTTGATCTGCCTGGGGTCAGACACATCCCAGGGTGGGCTCTGGGGCCTTCTGAGAGATGATCCAGTGGTTGTCTGGTAGACTGCAGAGGACAAATGGCCAAGATGACTGCAGGACCAGAGTTCACATGGGTTTCAGTGGGGAAGACCTGCCTCTTCTGCAGTGTGAGCAAACAGCCTTCAGGAATGGGCATTTTTTGTGGAAACAAGTGAGTTACCACCATGTGAAAACAATCCACTTGCTGAAGGAATAAAACAGGAAATTTTACTCCCACAAAAAGAGTTGAGCTGAAGTTTCCCTCACTGCATGTGACTTCAGCCAAGCCTGATAATCCCTCCACATTGCCAATTGTCTCTATCCCTGAGCATGTCCCATTAAAATGTATCTACACTTTGTAAGTGATAACAGATTTCTGGTCCCTGGCTGAGTTATTGATTCAATCCAGACCATTGCAAACTCTAAGTTTTAATAACAGCAGCAATTCTCTGAGGCCGTATGAAAAATGCAGAGAGAAAAAGAGGGAAGAAAAGAAAACAGGCACCTACTCAGTTACTCCAGCTCTGCAGCATCCTATCCCCCCCCGGCCCTGTCTAATTACCCTTTTCCTTGTCTTGTCTTTGAGGAATGGTTTGATTAGCGTGTACAGGGCATGGATGTACCAGGGCTGGTTGACAAAATGGACTCCTCCAAAACGGGCAGGAAAGCTGTCCTACAGAAAGAAAGAAAAGGAAGGGGGTTAATAGATGCAGTACTTTAGCCCGGCAGTCAATAGGATGAAAGTCAGAGGAAGAAGTCTGCCTCTTTCCATCTGCAAACGAGCACTGGGCTTGCTGGGAGGGGGGCAGGAGGGAGGTGGAAAAAGAAAGACGCCTGGAAACGTTTGCATCAGTTTCTTCTGTTAGCAGGCGCAGTCCCTTCTCCCCTCCACACGCTAACGCATCAATTGCTGATGATTTAAAGTATGCTCACCAGACACTTCGCCTGAACATTTTTTAATTCCATGAGGGCATCTGACTTGGCTGGGATGGGAAGTGAGAGGGGGCTGATGAGCACCGCTCCCTCGAGGGGAAGCTTTCTCATTTCTTATTGTGCGGCGTAAGGCAAGCCCCCGTTCCCACGCACATCGCTGCACACAGCTCACCTTTTCACCCTTCGGCCTCCCTGCCTCCCCCCTGCCAAAATCATCATTACAATGGCTGACCTTTCGGGGTGAGCGAGCAGCATATGATGGGGAGGAGGATGGGTGGGAAATGCTGATAAGTGAAGGTGTAGGGAGAGCGCACCATGACGGCACCATGGAAACTGCCGGAGCCCAGCGCTGGCTGCCAGGCTGTGCACAAACACCCTCGGCATTAGCATGCAGGTAGCGTCCCGCCGGGGAGGTGTTTGCAATAGCGTCCTACTCCGCTCAGCCAGCGTGGCACGCTTAATAAAAGAGGAGGTTGCTGGCGTGTCTTTAAAGGTTATTGTATATTGTGATGGGCATTTTGTACCTACACTCTCATCTAACAAATGTCAGTCAGTCAGGGAAGAGCTTAGGATTTTCTCGCTTGCATAAATAGTGGGACGACTGCTGCTCCTGCGTGCAAATACGCTTCCTGTGAGAGGAGAGGTGCATGTCTCTCCCCCGTGAAGGGAGATCCTGAGGAAGCCGTCCTCATCCTGCCTGTGCTCCTATCCACTACAGCTCAGCATATAAAGACAGAGCATAATCAGGTCTCCTCCTTCAGGGCTTTGGCTCTGGCAGGTTCATTCCCCCCACAATTAGTGTGGGGTATCCTGGGGCTTTCTCTCACCTTCCTCCGGAGCATCAGAGATTGAGCACAGCTGGTGAAGATATGGGGTGGATTTATGAGATGATACGGAAAATCCCCTTATACACCTGCTCGGTATAGCTTTTGCACTGCTTCAAGGTCAAACTATTTCCCAAATTTAGCACTATGTAGGCATCCCACCACCTCCTACCACCCAAGGTAGATTGGCAGGACTCTCCATGCTCTTTAGCACTGGCCATGGAGTGCCCTGGCAGTCATCGTAAACCATACTCGGGTAATGCCTGTGGCCACGGGCATTAAGTGACACCTTTTTCTTTTGCTATACAGTAGTATAAGCCACTTACACCTCAGATACGTCAGTTTATCTGAAATCATTACAAATCTCAATATTGGATGCTCTGTGCAAGACTAGTGGGTAGTCAGGCCAGCACGCAGGAGGCCAAGCAATGCAACATAACAGGTGATCCCATTTTAAATCCCAATAAATATAAGCTGAGCTTTTTAAGGATGACACACGCTCTATTGAGGTGTTCATTCACTATAAAGACAACCGTCTTTCCATTGCTGCTGGAATATTCATTAGAGTTTAGGGATGCAGCTCTGGCTGATATGAACTACTGCAGCGCTGCAGGTTGCAGTGACTTCAACTGGGCCATGCTGAGAAACAGCTGCAGAGAATCTGAGCCCACCTAGAAAAATCATTGACCAACAGAAGTGTGAAGTGAAGCCAAAAGTGATTTTTCTACCCTGTGATAACCTAACACTGGGTTTTAGAGAAGACCAGAGCCAAAAATGCCCATCTCATGCAAAATTCACATATTCTTTGCTTTCCTCCCACATGGGAATGAAAATTTGAAGATTTGAAACTTTCATGGAATATTCTAAAAAAAAAAAATTAAGAAATATTGGAATGTTCTACATTTGCCTTTTTTTTTTTTTTTTTTAGTTCTATATTTGTCAAGGCGGTTGCCATCCCACAAGCTGCACAAGCTGTATCTCCAAGGGAAAAGTTCTGGACTCCTTTGCTCTTTGGGGCTTAGCTGCCACAGCCGTCCCAGATTGTACCATGGCAGCATAGGTCAGTGTAGAAGACACAGTCTGAGTCTGAAGTGAAGGACAATGAAGAAATAAGAGACGGGAAGCAGGGAAATAACTTTAAGACACAGAGATTTATACTGACCCGAAAAAGAAAAATTGTTTTGCCTTCTCACTGGAATGCACAGATGATATTAAACACAATCTTCAGAGAGAAATGTCAGTCAGACTTCATTTCCAAGGGGGAACATGTTTTTTTTAGAACATGTTGACTAGCCTTAATGATACCACATTACCCAGAAAGGTCTGAATGCTGAGAATTATAGGAACCAGCCAGAGGTTTAAACTGGCAGACTGCCTCTGGAAAAGGTCGACTAAGGAGAAGGATGTACTTTCCTATATAGAAAATGAATTTTATGTCCACCCAAAATAGATTGTTGAGTCCATAAACTAAATTCTGTCTGGTACATTAATCGATTAAGTGTTAGAGGAAAACCCCTCATATAACACTTTTATTTAAAGGCAATTGCTTTCTTTTCATTTCTTTTCAGGGTACACCCGAGAATGCATAAAGACCCTTGAAAAGGCAGCATGATGGCCAGGAAAAAAACAACCAAAGAACATTTTTTTGTGTGTAACTTTCCGCTAATTTTTGTTCCTTACCCTGTTAAGCACAATAAGCTCAATTTGACCTTCATCCCTCAGTCCACCTGCATTTGTAAGGCTGTCAATTAGAACAAGGACAAAGACATAATTTTTTTTTTTAAACCAAAGAAATTTGATATGGGAATCATCCTGACACTGTTTGGAACTGCAACATACCAATTTTGCAGAAGTCCCTAATTAGAGCAGAGCTGTCTTGGAAAGAAAAGCTCCCGTCTGGAGGTCTGCCTTGCGCAGTTCCAGGAAGATGTATGAGACCTTTCCCACACCCCACTTAGTGTCTCTGCTGCTTTCCCTGGGGCAAGGTGAAAGTAGCTGAAATTGATTTTCTGCTGGAGAGCGTTTGCTTTTAGGAATTCTCTTTTGATTTCTCATGTCTTGTGATTCCTTGGGAAGGTGTATTTTATAATGAGGTACATTTTTTGGAGCCTACTGTGAAAAGGACCCTGGGATCATGGAGCCTTTTCTTAACCTGATTCCATGTTAAAAATACCCGATCCTGAAGATATATTTACATTTTATTCCAATGGCATAAATAAAATATAGCACGCAGGAATCGGTCTAATTATTTGTGGGCACTGCTGTCATTTTATCTGAAAACCAGGCTGGACGTACTGGCATGTTGCTCAGAGATGCAATTGCAGCGTGAACAAATACATCCAACCCAGTGCTCATCTAGCTAACTCGCTACTCAGCAAGAGCAGGGAAGAAACAGTAGAAGGACTCCAGATACCTGCTTGGGCAGCTAGCTCACTCCAAAGTCAGACCAGGTCTTCTTCACTGGGACCTGAAGTGAACTAAAACAAGGAATATTTCTAACCATGCCGCAGTGGCACCTTTCCCAAACTGTAAAGGTAAACCTAGAGAAACAAAATTGTCCAAATGCAGGGTTTTAGTTGTTCCTGTTGATTGAATGAAACCGGTGCCAAAGATGGGACTTTTCTTTTGCCTGATTTGATTTTTTTTAACTTTATATACTTTTTCCTTTACCATTTTCAGTTATTCCCTTCCACATCATCTCCAAAGAAGAGAAAGAAATGAACACTAGAGCTGCCACAGACACCCCAAAATCTACACAGGCTTCAATACATCTTTCATTTCAGATTGGAGAAGTGTCTCCAAGCTTGCAGGTCAGAGGAAAATATTACGGAGATCATTATTTCCCTTCTCCGCTCCGAACTCCTGTGCAGGGAAATTTCTGAACTGAAATGAGTCTGGGACCGAAAACCCTTGGTACATAATGTTCTACTAAATAGCTCGGGAGCAATAGCTACGAGGTGAATGAGAGACAATTTTTCACTATTTCTGCCTGTTCTTTCCTTCACGACATCTATTTCTTTTGGCATGAGTATGCATCAGAAACCTTTTACTGTGTTGTTGTTCTGAACTACTTGAAAGCCAAAAATCAAGATGATCCCCCAGCATCTCCTCAGACCAAAGTGTGGCAGAAAAGCAAAACAATTTGTGGAATACCAAAATTAGGGATAAATCCAGCCTGATGCTCAGGGCCAATCTTTTCAAACTGCATGAATTGGCTACATAGACCAATGACCTGAGCTCAAAAACCAAGTTGTAGCATATTTCTGGGTTATGGGACATCTGAATTTTGTGGCACAAATGTTTTTAAAATGCTTTCATAACTTCTGCCCTTTGCAATCAGAAAAGCAAACACACATCTTGCCATGCAAATGCACTTTAATCTCAACCATACTTGCCAGTTTACTGCAAATCAAAATATAATCCCTTTTGAAAGAAAATAATTTCCCGTAGATTCAGGAAGATTTCAATCATAAACAAAACTGTTTAAACTGAAAGATCATTTAAACAGAGGATAAAAACAGTATCTCCATGTTTGTGCACTTACATAATCAGTCCCCGGGGTGGATTAAAGCTCCCACAGACCATATTAATAGTTCAGGAAGATTTTATTAATAGTTCGGTGATAGTTTCTCCACAGAGAGTTTCCGTGAGTGTGTGATTTTAATGGATTGGCACGATAAGGGAAGGAGGCTTTCCGCTCTCCAGCTCTGGATCCAAATTCAGCCTCTGAAACAGTGGCTGTGATTGAAAGTTTTTGTTCCCCAATTTTACGACTTTGTCAGATATGAATAGGTTTGTTTATCAAAAACACGTTTCTGAGCACGTATGAATGAACGTCGTGTAAATGCCCTTGGTGCGGACAGAGCAAGCTGTCGTACAGTGCGTGCTAGGAGAGAAGGCAAAGTGTCCCCCACGGCTACAGCTTCAACTTCTAATTTTAATGCAGCTCCCGAATGCTTAGTTCAGGAAATCCCACGGGCAGGAGGTGGTGGGAGGGAGCGGCAGGGCCGGGAGCTGCGAGGACCCGGGGACCGGGCTGCTCCCGCACCTCTCCGAGCGGTCCCTGGGGCCACAGCAGCCCGGGCTGCTCCTGCTCACCTGCTGCGGTGCCTGCTCTGCACCCAGGCATGTTTCAAATCTCTGTCCAGGCAAGTTGCTCGTCTTTCTGTTATGTCTTTTTGCTCCCCTGTGTTTTTGAAGACACGGGAATGCAAAATTAATGTTGCCGGTGGCAATAATTGCAAACTCGTTTGCTTCTACCTTGGCATGCCCTCAGAGAACATGGGGCTTGGAAATAGCTGCGGAGTAGGGGAAACCCATTAAAAAAAAGACATTAGTGCTAGCAATATGGCAATGTTGACCTGCTCAAATACGACCATAAAAAGAATTCTTGCAATCGGGAAGAACTCATTGATTTGGGGTAAGCTGTAACTATAACTGCTCACATGGAACACTCTTTTCTCTGAAGTATGCAGTAGCAAAGGACTGGAGCAAAATCACAGGAAAATATGAGTGTTTGGTTTATTTTTACACTGCATACCCACGTATGTAGATGAGTACACTCTGAAGTACTGCTGTCAGGGAATTGGAACTGAAAAATGAACATTGGGATGCATTCTCCTAGATATTTTTCATTAGGTTTGTTATCTCTCCCGCTACACTTGATAACTTTTAAAATTCAGTCATTTGCAGTGGGTTTCTCCCAGTCATTATTGCACATTAGTGAGGTCCTATAGAGCATCTGTTCATGGGTGTTGGCAGATGGCACCAATAAATCAGGTTATAGAATACAGATTTGCTCAGTAAACTTTGATTTGTCCTGATAGAATCATGCTGTCATATCATCTGGTCCAACAAAGTAACTTGTAACCTTGGGGCAAAAGGGGGGTTTCTTCACTACCTTTTTGCAAGAAACCCTTTGGTGAACCAGCTCAGAATAATTTAGGAACAGAAAATTTCCCAGAAGCAGTGACTCCCCTGGATTGACACCATACCTTGGTTCTGCTTTTTTGCTTGGCACGTGCCCCTGTTGATTTCAAAGTGTTTCACACACTTAAGGTACAGACTGAGGCTCCCTCCAGAAAAAGAGATGAATAAATTATATTGATAGAGAAACAGCTGGTTCATTCTGGGGTTGAGGAGGTACACAGAGAAGAAATCAAAAGGTGATTAAAAAATAATAATACAAAGAGCACTGACACACTGATTTGGAAGTAGCCCATGCATGTGTGTGACTGGGGTGCCACAGTTTGCTCTAGGTTAGGTCGGATTAGGCGAGGCCAGATTAGGGAGCTTCTGGTGGAGCAGGAAGAGTGGCAGTCACACGCTAAGCTAAGGAGGGGTAGATTGGGTCACAGGAACCGGCGGCAGCATGGGAAGGGACATGAATTTGCCAGAGGCTATTTTTCAGGGTTAGTTTAGGAACTTGCTGTGATCTTTGCAGCCAGCTCTAGCAAACCAGTCTAAATTGTCTCCAACGTTCTGATTTTTGGTGTAAACTGTAGCTCAGAAACACTTTCATATCCAGCTTTCTTAAGTGAGGGTGACTGCAAGCTGAGCCGCTTCTATTCCTGTATCTCACTGAACATGAACATCTAAAATTAGTTGTGGGGGAAGGGAAAAGCATCAGGAAGATCATCAAAGCTGAAAGTAGTTTAGGGCTTAATTAGAAACCGCAAAATGTGCTGGGCACAGTGCAAGCCTGGCCTGGAGGCTTGCTGGACGAACACAGGTGCCGCTGGCTGAAGTGTGTGACCACAGGTCGGCTGTGATGCTTTGCTCTCCCTTGGCTGGCTGTCACCTATGAGCTTTGGTTGGTCACTCGAAATCATCAGTCTCTGTGCAAACATCACATTTCTGAGAGAAGTGACGTCCCTCTGAGAGAAGTGACGTCCCTCCAATCTTTTTCCTGATAGCGGGAGTTAAAGCAATGCTGTTCATCTCTGAGCTGTTGGTGGGTTGGGTGGGTGTGAGTTGCTCTCAATTTTGCGTGTCTGATAAAGAAGTGTTTTTTTTCCTGTAGCCAGATTTTAATGCAGGACCTTCTGAAGCAAAATGGCCACCAGCAGAATGAGCACGTCCAGCAACGAAAGTAAAAGTCAGCATTAAGACGTCTTTAGGAACCTTGCACCTGAAAAAAGATCCACCCAGGGAGCCCTGGGGTTAAAAAGTTTGGCATGGAAAACTTGACCTGAAAAATGTTCTATTTTTAAAATACACTTTTTGAAAAATAATTACTTGAAGTTTTTTTTGAAAGTCATTTTTAAAAGTTAAGCTCTAAACAAAATTAATTAGTGCTATTAACCACCGTAGCCAAAATCTACAATTTTCCTTAGCTCACCTGATTTAAAGCTCTCTCTCCCTAGCTATTTCTATTTCCATAGACAGGCCTTGCAGCCATTCTGAAGGGCAGTAGATCTGTGGGACACTTTGGTTGAAAGCACAGGGAGTGAAGGACTTGGGGCAGAGAAGAAGATGACACTGAGGCAAATCCACTGGGGTTTAAAAGGCTGTTGAAAGGAAAGAAGAAAGCGCATGCAAAAAGCCAGTCCTGAAAAGGACAAAGTACAGCACCTCATTTCTTGTCCAGCACTATTAGGATTCTAAATAAAAAACCCTGTACAAAGTCTGCCTTTTCAGATATGCATTGTTATGCTGAGAATCTACATCATGTATGTAAAACATTTATTCTATATTTTCTTCACATCGCCACTTGCTCTATCTATGTATCTGCTCCCTGCCAAAATATCCCTCTGTCTGAGTGAAGGGGCAATGAAGGCCAAACTGTCATGGTGAGGACAAATGCCCACAGCATTAGTTAAAGTCAGCCAAAGAAAAGCAATTAAAAAAGGTCTCGTGGCACTTGCCTTTCTTCTCAGGAGACCTATTGACTTTGCAGAAAAGCTTTCCATCTTGCCTTTGAAAGCGTCAAGGTGTTACACAGAAATCATACAGTCGTATTACACTTCTGTTGTGATTGAAAGCTGATGATGGAGAAAAGGAGATTTTGTTATTTATAGTGCTAGGCAGCCGATTTGGCACTGAAGAGCAGTCTGCTGTAGCTTGGTTTGAACAAAGCCTGAAATAATCTTAAAGCTTTTGCATGTGCATTCATATATAGGGCAACATGTAAAGGAGATTATAAACTATTATTGTGATAAGATTATAACCTAGAAAGAAAAATGGTTTTTCTAACCTAGGTCATAAAAAAAATGATGAAGCAATTTTTTTATTGGCATTTGTTGACTGACTGAGACAAACTATTGGAGAGAGATTATTCCTTTTACAGTAAATTTCTCTGCATCTAGCAAGAAGTTAAGAAAATCCTTTGCGTTGACTTCTCCATACAGCTCCTTGAAGGTATCATAGCCTTCTAGCACCCATTTTCTTAAGGTTATCTGCTAAACAGAGGCTAGATTTCCATCTTATTTCACTAAGAATTTCAGTTTTTACCCTAATTTTGTTTAAGACTGGAACCTCATTTTAAAATGGAATGTTGCCCTTCACCTAGCTCTCGCACAAACCCTTTTTTAAACAATTTCTATGGTATCTGTCATCCTCGATGAATGTACCCTGATGAGTGTCCCCCTGGTGAAGATACTTTTTCAATTCTTTTTACTCTTT